>NW_007250963.1:60056-88331 GCF_000164805.1 Carlito syrichta | reverse complement strand
CCCCAACTCCAAAAAAAAAAAAAGAGTTGGAGTCTCACTCTGTCACACAGGCTGGAGTGCAATGTCACACTCATGGCCACCACAGCCTCGACCTGCTGAGCTCAGGTGATCCTTCCACCTGAGCCTTCGAAGTAGCTGGAACTACAGGTACATGCCATCATACCAGCTAATTTTTTTTTTGATTTCTTGTAAAGATGAGGTCTTTCAAGTTGCCCAGGCTGGTCTCAAACCAGTGAGCTCAGGCAATCCTCTCACCTCAGCCTCCCAAAGTGCTGGGATTATAGGCATGAGCCACCACACCCAGCAGAACTTCTTAAAAGTGGTCTTTAAAAAAATTTTTTTGGCATTGGAGTCTCACTTTGCCACCCAGGCTGGAGTACAGTGGCAATCTCATGGCCACTGCAACCTTGACCTGCTGGGCTCAGATCATCTTTCCGCTTCAGCCTTCCAAGTAACTGGAACCACAGGCATGTATCACCATGCCTGACTGATTTTTTAATTTATTATACAGATAAGGTCTCTCCATGTTGCTCAGGCTGGTCTTCGAATCCCTGAGCTCAGGTAATCCTCTTGCTTCCTCCTCCCAAAGTACTGGGATTATAGACTACCACACCTGGCTTTTTGTTTTGTTTTGTTTTGTTTTTGTTTTTGTTTTTTTGAGTTAGAGTCTCACTCAGTCCCCCAGGCTGGAATGCTCACTGCCACCCCAGCATTGACCTGTTGGGCTCCCACAATCCTTCCACCTCAGCCTTCCAAGTAGCAGGAACTACAAGCATGTGCTATCACACCTTGCTAATTTTTTAATTTTTATTTATTTTTTTGTTCTAGAGACAAGGTCTCACCAAGTTGCCAAGGCTGGTCTTGAACTCCTGGGCTCAGATAATCCTCTTGCCTCTGCCTCCCAAAGTGCTGGGATTACAGGCTGAGCCACCAAGCTCAACTTTTTTTTTTTTTTTTTTAGCTGTATATCCAACATCACTATTTTATTTTTTCTTTTCTTTTCTTTTTCTTTCTAACTTTTGAAAGCTGTCTTTGGCCAGGCACAGTGGCTCAAACCCGTAATCCTAGCACTTCTTGAAAGTGCTGAGGCAGGAAGATTGCTTGAGCCCAGGAGTTTGAGGCCAGCCTGGGCTACGTGGTAAAATTCCACCTTCAAAAAAAAAAAGTTGCTGGGCACAGTGTCTTGCACCTATAGTCTCAGCTGCTTGGGAGGCTGAGGCATAACAGCCTGAGCTGAGAAGGATGTAGTAAGCCGTGATCATGCCACTACACTCTAGCCTGGGTGACAGAGTAGAATCCAGACTCAAAAAATAAGTAAATGATTGAATTATATATATATATATATATAATTAAAAAAAAAATTTTTTTAAGGACTTCATAAAAGTACTTAGAAAAACTGCAAAAATTATCTAAGTCTACTTTTTCAGAACTCTGGAAATTGACCAAAGATTTGCAAACAACCCAAGATGTGTTCATTTTTTCAAGAAAAATGGCTGAAAAAAATTGTTTTTAACAAAAAATTTTGAGGCATGCAAAGGAATGAAATATGGCACATACATAGAAAAAGAAGCAGTCAATAGAAATTATCTCTGAGGAAGCCCAGATGTTGGACTTTAGAGACAGACTTTTGTTTTTGTTTTTGTTTTTTTTTGAGTTGGAGTCTCACTCAGTCGCTCAGACTGGAGTGCAGTGACCGTTCTCGGCCACCGCAGCCTCGACCTGCTGGGCTCCGGCGATCCTTCCACCTCAGCCATCCGAGTAGCCGGAATTACAGGCATGCACTCCCATGCCTGGCTGCTTTTTTGATTTATTGTAGAGATGAGGTCTCGCTGCCTAGGCAGGTCTCGAACCCGCGGGCTCAGGCAATCCACTCACTTCAGCCTCCCAAAGGCGCGGGATTACAGGCTGAGCCACTGAGCCCGGCCAGACTTTTATTTATTTATTTATTTGAGTCTCACTGTGTTGCCCAGGCTGGAGTGCAGCTGGAACTACAGGTGCATGCCAGCACACCCAGCTATTGATTGATTGATTGATTGATTGATTGATCGATTGTAGAGACAAGGTCTCTTGCCCAGGCTGGTCTTGAACCTGTGGACTCAGGCAATCCTCTCATCTGTGTTGAGATTACAGGTCTGAGCCACTGTGCTGGGCTGACAAAGACTTAGATATGAATAAATAACTTTAAAAAATATGAGAATAATGTCTCATCAAATAGAGACTATCAGTAAGTAATAGAAGTGACAAAAAAGAACCAAATAGAATTTCTGGAGTTGACAAATATAGTACTGATATGGAAAACTCACTAGAGGGGCTCAACAGCAGATTTGATAAGGCAGAAGAAAGAATCAGCACTATTGAGAGTATCTAGTCTGAAGATCTGAAAGAAAAAAAAATGAAGGAAAGTGAACAGAGCCTCAGAGACCCATGGGACACTATCAAGTGAATCAACATATGCTTGCCAAGAGTCCTAGAAGAATAGAGAAAGGGCCAGAAAGAATATTGGAAGGAATAATGACCAAAGGCTTTCCAAATTTGATGAAACTAATTTACACATCCAGGAAACTCGAACTCCAACTAGGATGAACTCAGAGACCCACACCGGGACACTTTATAATTAAGAGTTGAAAGATAAGAAATCTTGAAAGCAGCAAGAGATAAGCATGTACAAGGGAACTTTGATAAGATTATCAGTTATTTTTCCTCAGAAACAATGGAGGCTGGAAGAGAGTGGGAAAAGGTCATATGAGGCAAAACCTTCAACTCTGATTCTTTGTCTTTTGAGTCTTAGATGTCCCTGATCTCTTCCATTTCCAGGGGTAATTTGTCAATTCAATCCCTAATAACAATTAGTCAAGCTCTCTTGACCTGCAAGAAGCCTGTCTTACAAAGTTCCATTTCCCAAGTTTTTCTAGAAATGCCCCAGGGATGCCTTTGTGTTACGCCAAGGCTGGGACATAGTAAGGGTTCAAAAATATTTGTCAAATGAATACAGTGTCTCTGGGTTGGATCCTTCGCTGGCCAACTGTCTGACCACTGTTCTCATCTGCATGGATCTAGTTCTCCCTGCCTCAGGGCTGTTGCTTCGCTCCTTATTGCCTTAAACATGCAAACAGATCTATCTCAAAATTTCTCAAAGTTTAGCTTTTAAAAATATTGTGCACCTGTATTTCCAGCTATTTGGAAGGCTGAAGTGGAAGGATCGCCTGAGCCCAGTCGGTCGAGGCTGCAGTGGCCGTGAGCATGCCACTCCACTCCAGCCTGGGTGGCAGAGTGAGACTCTGATTTAAAAAATAAATAAATAAATAAATAAATAAATAAATAAATAAAATAAATATATATATATAAAACCAGGCATTTCACAAAATTTTACTGTATGCTTGGGGAATGCAAAATGGGATTACAAGTAAGAAAAACAAGTTTTACTCCCAAAGGGAAATTTACCTTCTCTACCTCGTGAAAAACAGAACAACTGCCAATAACTTAATAATGGTGGCCTCTCTTCCGCCTGTCACCCATGACAGTTTCAACAAATATTGGGGTCTAATCTCCACTAGTGCACCCCAGGACACCGCATGAAGCTGACTGCTGACGTTGATTGCATTTGTTGTTGGTAGTGTTCCCTATGTATGTGTAGCACTTTATAGTCAAATTCTTTCATCAGACAGTTCCCCTGGGACTGGTAAAGACTGTGACTTTGCTGTTTATGGGTGACAGACTAGAGATCCAGAGTGATTCATTCAATTTCTCACCCAGCTTCACTGGAAAGAGACAGAGGCCCAGGGTTCTTAGAATTTGCTGCTGTTTCAAAGGATGTTGGAATATGATGTTGCAGGGTGTCACAATCCCCAAGGCTGAAAGGACCAATCCCAAACCCTCCCTGTTACAGCTTTTATCACAAGAGCCATT
Source organism: Carlito syrichta (assembly GCF_000164805.1). Taxonomy (NCBI): domain Eukaryota; kingdom Metazoa; phylum Chordata; class Mammalia; order Primates; family Tarsiidae; genus Carlito; species Carlito syrichta. Next base: position 84,425 of record NW_007250963.1, on the reverse strand, counting down.
TGTAGTCACAGGGCATGTGGCCAACTGGGAGTCCACCTCCTCCCTGGGGCTCTCTTCTCTGCTGAGTTGCCTGAGGCTGTTTCAAGGTCTTTCAGTTCGCCGTAGTCTTCCCAGCTTTTGTCCACCCCATTCCAGCAGGCTGCAAAATAGTTGTGTTTTTGCTGACCTGAGCCATTTTTCCATCCCTTTTATTTATTTATTTATTTATTTTCCTTGAGTCAGGGTCTCACTCTGTTGCTCAGGTGATGTGATCTCGGCTCATCGCAACTTTGACATTCTGGGCTTAGGTGATCCTACCTCAGCCTCCCAAGTAGGTGGGACTACAGACATGTGCTGCCCTGCCTGGCAGTTTTGTTTTTGCAGAGACAACTTTTCTATGTTGCCTGGGCTAGTCTTAAAGTCCTGGGCTCAAGCCATCCTCCCATCTCTGTCTCTCAGAGTTCTGGGACTGGAGATGTGAGCCACTATGCCTGAACCCCATTTTACTTCCTTTTTTTTTGAGTCAGAGTCTTGCTCTGTCGCTGGAGTGAGCAGCATGTTCACGGCCATCCCAGCGTCAACCTGTTGGGCTCTGGCAATCTTTTTGCCTCAGCCTTCCAAGTAGCCAGAACTATAGGCATGTGCTACCATGCCCAGCTAATTTTTTTTATTTATCATAGACATGAGGTCTTGCCAAGTTGCCCACGCTGGTCTCAAACCCATGGGCTCAGGCAATCCACTCACCTTGGCCTCTCAAAGTTCTGGGATATAGGCTGAGCCACTGAGCCAGGCCTTTTTTTTTTTTTTTTAAAAGACAAGACCCAAACTAGAGTACAGTTGCGTGATTAGAGCTCACCACAGCCTCAAACTCCTGGCTTTAAGTGATCCTCCTGTAAGCCTCTTGAGTAGCTGCAACTACAGGTATGTGCCGCCATGCCCAGCTAATTTTTTGTTTTTGGAGACAGGGGTCTCACAATGTTGCCTAGGCTGGTCTCAAACTCGTGGCTTCTAGCAATCCTTTTGTTTCAGCCTCACAGGCATGAGCCATTGCACCTGGTCACTTATGGTATTCTTTTTTTGGGGGAGACGGTCGGTCTCACTTTGTCACCCAGGCTGGATTAAGGTGGCACAATCCTGGCTCACTGCAGCCTTGGCCTCCTGGACTCAGGTAATCCTTCGCCCTCAGCCTCCCAAGTAGCTGGGACTACAGACACACACCACTATGCTTGGCTAATTTTTTTGATTTTTTTTTTTTGTAGAGGTGAGATCTCTCTCTTGCCCAGGCAGGTCCCAAACTCCTGGGCTCAATCAAACGTTTCTCCCGTTTTGGCCTCCCAATGCTGGGATTACAGGCATTAATCACGGCACCTGGCCACTTCTGATACTCTTAAATGACCATTTCAATATCTGGCAGAATGAATTCTCCCTGATCTAATCCTGAGTTTTCTCAATTGAATGATTTAAGAAGAGCAAGTTATTACTGTGCAGTATTCCAAGAAATTGTTCTTTTCTCAAGCATTTACTATGCACCTGTGGCGTGCACAGCTCTTTACTGGAAGCTGTAAGGTCACAAGATCTGATAAGGTGGCCTGTGCCTTCAACTGCTTATTCTGTGGTTGGGAAAGAAGGAATGCGTGTGCTAGGGGAAAAACATGCTCATTCATGTAGTGACTGATTAATATGGAATAGTAATAATTACTTTATTGATCCCATTTCTGTGCCAGATAAGATGTCAAATGCACAAATACAGATAATTACCAGGGGAGTTGGCCTAGCAGGGATTGAGAGCATGGACTCTGGAGTCAGGTGGACAGGGTAGAGTTTGAGCTTTACCCCTGACCACCCCTGTTACCCCTGGCAAGTTCCTTAGCTTCTTTGAACCTTGGTTTCCTAATCTCCGAGGGGGGACCCACAATTAATGGAATAATTTTTTAGAGGGTGGGCCCATTGTAGTTACAGGCTTCCTCTGCTAGCTAAGTGTTCTAAGAACCCATCAGCATTACCAGCTAGCATTGGGAGAGGCTGCATTTGGCTCCAGCAAATTTATTCTGAGATTGTTTCAACATGTTTTCCCATTTCATGATGGATGATTTATGTACTGAGTGTTCAGCAGTTTTTGACTGAAAACAGCATGACCCCGTGCCCCACCCTCCCTATGCACCTGTTCTTGATTTTTTTTTTTTTGTTTCCCTGTATGAAAAAAGTTCTCAAAGGGAAACGATTTGCCAAGTGGAAGAAGTGAAACAAAAAACAAACATTTAAAGATTTCAAAATGAATGACTTCAAAAACTGTTTTGAGCAGTGGAAAAAGCATCTCGATAGGTGTATTGCATCAAATGGAGAGTACTTTATTGTAGAGATGAAGTCTTGCCAAGTTGCCTGGGCTGGTCTCGAACCCACAAGCTCAGGCAATCCACTTGCCTTGGCCTCCCAAAGTGCTGGGATTATAGGCTGAGCCACTAAGCCCGGCCTATTTTATTTTTTAGAACCAGAGTCTTACTCTGTCACCCAGGCTGGAGTGGAATGAGTGACGCTGATGCTATCATGGCTTACTGCAGCCTTGAACTCTTAGGCTCAAGAGATCCTCCCATATCAGCCTCTTGAACAGCTGGAACTACAGGCACACGCTACCACGTCTGGCTAATTTTTAGAAAATTTTTTTTTGTAGCAACAGGGGTCTTGTTGTGTTGCCCAGATTGGTCTCAAATTCCTATCTTCAAGCAAACCTCCCACTTCAGCCTCCTAAAGCACTGGGATTACAGGTGTGAGCCACTGAACTTGGCCCCAGAGTTGCAAAGTAAAGCTCTTCAATTCCACCCTCCCGTTCACTGTGTGACACCTTTCCTTCTGTGATACACTGTGTTTTGTCTCTTCCTTCCCATCAAGCACTTGCATCATTTTGAAATGTCTGTAACCATGCCACACTGTGCTAGGCTCCCACTCCAGTCTCCTGATTCTCCATTTCTGGTCAGCCTGCCCACCTTTCAAAACCCCATTCACCCCTAGGTAGGCTCTGATTCAAGATCCCAGGGCTTCTTAAATCTCAAATCCTGGCCGAGCATGGCTACAGTTTCTTAGGTACATAGTGGGGGGAGCATTTTGGAGAGGGAGTCTCCTAACAGACACAGGTTATGAATTTACAGCCCTTGTTTGTTTTTTTGTTTATTTTTTTCTCCCAACTACTACTTTCTCTTTTTTTTTTGAGTCAGTCTCACTCTGTCGCCCTGGCTAGAGTGGGCGCTCACAGCCGCCGCAGCCTTGACCTGCTGGGGCTCAGGCGATCCTTCTGCTTCAGCCTTCCAAGTAGCTGGAACTACACATGCACGCCACCATGCCCAGCTAATTTTTTTATTTATCGTAATGATGAGGTCTTGTCGGGTTGCCCAGGCTGGTCTCGAATCCCTGGACTCAGGCAATCCTCTCGCCTCCGCCTCCCACAGTGCTGGGATTACAGGCTTGAGCCAGGGTGCCCGGCTGCATCTTTGTTTTTACAGCTCTGAGTCAGTTTTCCCCAGCTGGAGAGAACACTCAGCTTTAAGAGGCTTTCCCCCTAGGGACCAGATTAAGGACATTTCTGGGGCAAAGGGCAAATGCAGCCATTCCTATCAGATTTATGGTCCAGAAGGACATTTCAGTCCCTGTGTCTTTGAGATTTTTGTCCCAGATCAGCAGGAGAAGTCTAAGAGTTTAGTCACTGACAAGAGTTCAACAAAAGGGTCTTGGTGGGACTTGGGCTTGGATGGGCTGGAGTTCTACCCTTCCCAGTGAAATAATTTGTGACAATGGAGTGTCTTATATTAAAACTGAAGTCAGGTGAAACAGTTACTGCTGAGGCAAAGGAAGCCCAGGTATGACCCAGGTAACTCCCTCAGAGACGCTGTGCTGGAGCCTTCAGTCTTGTGTGTGTGTGTGTGTGTGTGTGTGTGTGTGTGTGTGTGTGTGTGTGTGTGTTGGAGTCTCACTCTGTCACCCAGACTGGAGTGCAGTGGCCGCTCCTGGCCACCGCAGCCTCGACCTGCTGGGCTCTGGTGATCCTTCCTCCTCATCCTTCCAAGTAGCTGGAACTACAGGCGTGCGCTGCCACGCCCGGCTCATTTTGATTTAATGTAGAGATGAGGTCTCACCAAGTTGCCCAGGTGGGTCTCGAACCCATGGGCTCAGGCAATCCACTCACCTCAGCCTCCCAAAGGCGTGGGATTACAGACTGAGCCACCAAGCCCGGCTGAGCCTTCAGTCTTATAACAGGTTTCTAAGTGGTAACCCAAAGAGTTAGTGTTCAACTTTAAAAAAAATTACTTAAGTCAAGCATGGTGGATAATGCTTATAATCCCAGCATTTTGAGAGGCCCAGACAGGAGGATCATGTGAACCCAGGAGTTCGAGACCAGCCCGGACAACACAGCAAGACCTTGTCTCTACAAAAAATCCAAAATTTAGCGAGGTGTGGAGGTACAGGTCTACAATCCCAGCTATTTGGGAGACTGAAGTGGAGGGATCACTTGAGCCCAGGAGTTTGAGACCAGCCGGGCAATATAGTAAGACCTTGTTTCTATAAAAAATTAGCAGGGTGTCATGGCACATGCCTGTAATCGTAGCTACTCAGCAGGCTAAGACAGGAGGATCACTTAAGCCCAGGAGGTTGAGGCTGCAGTGAGCTGTGATCGTGCCACTGCGCTCCAGCCTGGAAAACAGAGTGAGACACTGACTCAAATAAATAAAAAATATAAACACTTGTATGTTGTCTTTCTGTTGTCTACAAACATAAAAGACTGTTTGATTTAATATTCATACAGAAGATCATCTGTTTGTACCTTGCCATTTCCAAGGTACTTTCATGTGTGTGAGTTCATTCACTGCCTGCCGGGTCTCCATATTTGAGAGGACTGGCCTCAGATCACAGTGTTCAGCCCTGAGTCTCGGGAAGGTTCAGTAACTTGTCCCTGAGACACAACTTGCAGTAGGCCTACTCTGCTTATAAGAGTAGTTGCCCTTCAATTTCCCACGTTTCCCTGATGCGATCATATTTATACAGGTCTTATTTCCCAAGTCAACACTCAGTTTTTTTTGTAGAACTCCACTTTATTCGTAATTATATTAAGACATTTATTTATTTATTTAGAGTAGGAATCTCACTGTTGCCCAGGCTGGAGTGCAGAGGAACGCTCATGGCTACCACAGCTTCGACTTGCTGGGCTCAGGTGATCCTTCCGCCTCAGCCTTCCAAGTAGCTGGAACCACAGGCGCGTGCCACCAGACGTGGCTAATTTTTTTGATATACGGTAGAGACGAGGTCTTTCCAAGTTGCCCAGGCTGTTCTTGAACCGCTGAACTCAGGTAATTCTCTTACCTCTGCCTCCCAAAGTGCTGGGATTACAGGCGCGAACCACTGCACCTGCCTTATATTAATAAATTTAAAATAAATTTTCCATTTATTTTCTTTTTCATGTTCTCCTTTTTTAGTATTCCCTTTTCCCCCTACCCATTTTTTCCACATGAGTTTAGTATTTTATTTTTATGTATTTTTTTCATTCACTCATTTATTTAAATAGAAACGAGGTCTTACTGTGTTGCTCAGGCTGGTCTTTTTTTTTTTTTTTTTTTTTTTTGAGTTGGAGTCTCACTCTGTCACCCAGGCTCACAGCCACCGCATGCTCACAGCCACCGCAGCGTCAACCTGCTGGGCTACGGCGATTCTTCCGCCTCAACCTTCCAGGTAACCGGAACTACAGACACACACCACCATGCCCGGCTAATTTTTGGATTTATTGTAGAGATGAGGTCTCACCAAGTTGCTCAGGCTGGTCTCGAACCCACGGGCTCAGGCAATCCTCCCTCCTTGGCCTCCCAAAGTATTGGGATTATAGGGATCAGCCACTGTACCTGGCCCAGGGGATAGTATTTTTTACTGCCTTGGTTCTATAAATCACCTTCTGAGTTCAGCTATTGTAGCCACGCCCTTTCTAGCATGTTCTGTCTGTGCTGGGGGGCTTTGTTCATGAATTGCCCTCTTCCCCTTATCCTGTCTGCCTGGGGTCTCACTTCCCTTGTTAATTCTCCATTCTCTAGGTTCCCCTCATTTGCCAGGGACATGCCCTGGAACCAGGGGGTACCCCAAGGCTGGCCTGGCTCTTCAGTGATTCTGCTCCTTGCTCTGAGATGTTCTTTGTTCTCTTTGTCCCTTTGCTATCAGCTTGTCATGCTGTGCTTATCACATAACATCAGTCTGTTCTCTGGGCCTTTTCAGACATAGATTCTTTTTTTTTTTGAGTTGGAGTCTCACTCTGTCGCCCAGACTGGAGTGCAGTGGCCGCTCCCAGCCACCGCAGCCTCGACCTGCTGGGCTCCAGTGATCCTTCCGCCTCAGCCTTCCGAGTAGCTGGAATTACAGGCATGCGCTACCACGCCTGGCTGATTTTTTAATTTATTGTCGAGATGAGGTGTCGCTGCCCAGGCGGGTCTTGAACCCGCAGACTCAGGCAATCCACTCACCTCAGCCTCCCAAAGGCGTGGGATTACAGGCTGAGATACTGAGCCCGGCTAGATTCTTTTTATAATTAAAAAAATTAAAAGTCAGAACATTTATTGTGCGACTAATCATTGAAGTCCTTGAAGCAGCCACCCTCCTGGTTTGGGGTGCTGTTCCTTCACGGATCCAGGCCTGCATCTGTAGTGCACAATTTTTAGGCGTCATGTTTATCCAGCCCTGGTGACATTGCGTCTTATAGCCTCGGCATGCCAGTCATGCTCTCTCTTGCGCTTGGCAGGGTAGCCTCATTCGCCGCAGGTGGGCTTCTGAAGATGGGAGTAGTTCCTGGAGCCACAGCAGTAGCACGTGTAGACATCTTACATTTATTTATTTTTTTAGTCAGAGTCTCACTCTGTCACCCAGGCAGGAGTGCAGTGGCACGCTCACGGCCACTGCAGCTTCAACCTGCTGGGCTCAGGTGATCCTTCTGCCTCAGCCTTCCGAGTAGTTGGAACTATAGGCACGTGCCACCACTCCTGGCTAATTTTTTTCTTATTGATTGTAGAGATGATATCTCGCCATGTTCCCCAAGTCTCAAACCTGTGGGCTCAGGTAGTCCTCTTGCCTCTGCCTCCCAAAGTGCTGAGATTACAGGCGTGAGCTACTGCACCCGACTAGATATATATTCTTATGTTTGCTTTTATTGCTTAACTTAGAACTTATCTCCTCGATTCTTCATGTGAATTCCTCCTCTTTTTCTTCTTTTTTTTTTTTTCGAGTTGGAGTCTCACTCTTTCGCCCAGGTTGGAGTGCAGTGGCACACACGCTCACGGCCACCCCAGCGTCAACTTTCTGGGCTCCAGCGATCCTTCTGCCTCGACCTTCCGAGTAGCCGGAACTACAGACCTGCGCTGCTATGCCTGGCTATTTTTTATTTTATTGTAGAGATGAGGTCTTGCCAAGTTGCCCAGGCTGGTCTCAAACCTATTGGTTTAGGCAATCTACTCACCTTGGCCTCCCAAAGTGCTGGGATTACAGACTGAGCCACTGAGCCCGGCCTTTTTTTTTTTTTTTTTTTTTTTTTTGAGATAGTTTCACTCTGTTGCCCAAGCTGGTGTGCAATGGCACAATTATGGCTCTCCATGGCCTCAAACTCCTGAGCTCAAGCAATCCTCGTATCTCAGCCTCCCAAGTGGCTACAAACATATACCAACATGCCCAACTAATTTTTCAATTTTTTGTAGACATGGGATCTTGCTTTGTTGCCCAGGCTGACCTCGAACTCCTGGGTTCAAGCGATCCTCCCACCTTGTCCTCCCAAAATTCTGGGATTACAGAATTCTGTCCTTTGCTTGACTGCATGAGCAAATGAACCTTTATGATAAGCCCATTGTGGCCCGGGGTTGAGTAAGTACTTGCCACCTGACATTATCCTTATCTCATTTCACCTCACAGCAGTATGGATTCACGGACCAGAGTCCTGTTTTACTAAAGTAGTTTCTAAAAGATCAGCTTGTAGTGTTTCCTATCGATTACTTTTAAACTCCCTTTGTCTTGGCTTGAGGGATAAGAGAGAACACAGATAATCATGTTGTTTTGTCTCTATGCAACTAGGGCTTCATGTATATTGGTTTTTATTTTTTAGCCTTTTTTGTTTTTTTGGTAGAGGGGAGGTGTCTTGCTACATTTCCCAGGTTGGCCTTGAACTCCTGGACCCAAGGGATCCTCCTGCCTCAGCCTCCTGAGTAGCTGGGAGTAGAGGCACGTTCACCTTGCCTGGCTGATTTTTAACAATGACTTGCATGCTTTTGCTGTTTGCCCCTGCTATCCAGTACATTGCTGGGCTGCTGTGTACCTTCCATGTTAGAGAATGAAAACGGAGTGACTACAGCGTTGTGATGGGAAATCAAACTCTAGGGTTCAAGTCCTTGACTAATTAAAGGATAACTAGGGAGGTCAGCCTGGATGGTTAAAAGTTATTATATTTAAAATATGGTTGGGTGGGTGGCTCACGCCTGTATTCCCAGCACTTTGGGAGGGTAAGGTGGGAGAATTGCTTAAGCCCAGGAGTTTGAGACCAGCCTAGGCAACACAGCAAGACTTCACATTAGATAGATAGATAGATAGATAGATAGATAGATAGATAGATAGAGATAGAGAGATAGGGAGATAGAGAGATAGGGAGATAGATAGATAGATAGATAAAGCCAGATGTGCTAGCACACACTTGTAGTCCCAGCTACTTGGGAAGCGGAGGCAGAAGGATTACTAGGATTCTAGGAGGCCGAGACTGCAGTGAGCTGTGATTGTGCGCCACTGCACTCCAGCCTGGGTAACAGAGTGAGACTCTGACTCAAAAAAAAAAAAGTCACATATGTATGAATATTCATAGCAGCGTTATTCATAAGAGCCAAAAATTGGAAACAATGACTGAACAAAATGGGGCCGATAACAGTGGACTGTTATCAACCATAAAAAGGTATGAAATACACGTGCTGTTATGCGAGCAAACCATTAAAAACATTGTGCTCAGTGAAAGAAGGCAAACACCAAAATCCATATGTTGTTTGAAATGTTAATAAAATATCCAGAACTAGGTGTACGGAAAACAGATTTGTGGTTGCCGTGGACTGGGGGTAGTAGAGATTGAGGAGTGTCAGCTGGTGGTACCAGGTTTCTTTTTGGAATGATGAAAATGTCCTGGAATTAGATAGTAGTGATAGTTACACAGTATTGTAGATATACTAAAAATCACTGAATTGTGTAATACTTCTAACCAGAGCATGTGTGGTTTTTTTTCTTTTTTTCTTTTTTGTGTTAGAGTTTCACTCTATGGCTCAGGCTGGAGTGCAGTGGCACACTCATGGCCACCCCAGTGTCGACCTTCTGGGCTCCGGCAATCCTTCCGCTTCAACCTTTCAAGTAGCCAGAACTACAGGTGCGCACTACCACGCCCAGCTAATTTTTGATTTATTGTGGAGACGAAGTCTCGCCAAATTGCTTGGTCTGGTCTCTAAGCCGTGGGCTCAGGCAGTTCACTCGCTTCCCAAAGTGCTCAGCCTGTAATGGCTGAGCCACCGAGCCCAGCCGAGTATGTGCTTTATTTATTTATCTATTTATTTATTTATTTATTTTTTGAGTAGGAGTCTCACTCTGTCACCCCGGCTGGAGGGCAGTGGCCCGCCCACAGCCACTGCAGCCTCGACCTGCTGGGCTCATGCTATCTTTCCACCTCAGCCTTCCAAGTTGCTGGAACTATAGGCATGCAACAGCATGCCTAGCTAATGTTTGGATTTATTGTAGAAACAAGGTCTCGCCAAGTTGCCCAGGCTGGTCTTAAACCCATGGGCTCACGCAATCCTCTCGCCTCAGTCTCCCAAAGTGCTGGGATTATAGGCGTGAGCCACCACCCCTGGCTTGTGTAATACTTCTAACCAGAGTATGTGCTTTATTAGGCCTAAATGCCAATGATTCTAGTTGGTCATGTTCTTGGTCATATTGACTTAACATGATTTATTTAGTCATTTGCCTACTGTTGAATACTTGGGTTATTTCCAGTATTCTGCGATTATTGATAATGGTAAGCCTTGTTTCCTTTTCTTTTCTTTTTTTTTTTTTTGAGTTGGAGTCTCACTCTGTCGCCCAGACTGGAGTGCAGTGGCAGTTCCCGGTCACTGCAGCCTCGCCTGCTAGGCTCCGGCGATCCTTCCGCCTCAGCCTTCCAAGTAGCCAGAATTACAGGCATGCGCTACTACGCCCGACTGATTTTTTGATTTATTGTAGAGATGCAATCCCGCTGCCCAGACAGGTCTCGAACCTGCGGGCTCAGGCAATCCACTCACCTCAGCCTCCCAAAGGCGCAGGATTACAGTCTGAGTCACTGAACCCGGCTGTAAGCCTTGTTTTCAAAGTTGAATTTGATTTTTAAAAATTCTGCTTTCGTTCAATGGCTCAGCCTGTAATCCCAGCACTTTGGGAGTCCAAGGTGAGTGGATTGCCTGAGCCCACAGGTGTCTGTAATCCCAGCTGCACTGGAGGCTGAGGCGGGAGCATCACTTGAGTCTAGGAGTTTGAGACCAGCCTGAGCAGTATAGTGAGATCCTGTCTTATTTTTTTTGAGTTGGTGTCTCATTCTGTCGCCCAGACTGGAGTGCAGTGGCCGCTTCTGGCCACCGCAGCCTCTACCTGCTGGGCTCTGGCGATCCTTCCACCTCAGCCTTCCAAGTAGCTGGAACTACAGGCACGCACTACCACACCCGGCTAATTTTTGACTTATTGTAGAGATGAGGTCTCACCAAGTTGGCCAGGTGGGTCTCGAACCCGTGGGCTCAGGCAATCTGCTCACCTCAGCCTCCCAAAGCACGGGATTACAGGCTGAGCCACTGAGCCCGGCTCCCCGTCTCTATTGTTTTTTTTTTTTTTTTTTTTGAGTTGGAGTCTCATTCTGTTGCCCAGACTGGAGTGCAGTGGCCACTCCTGGCCACCGCAGCCTCGACCTGCTGGGCTCCGGCGATCCTTCTGCCTCAGCCTTCCCAGTAGCCGGAACTACAGGCGCATGCTACCACGCCCAGCTAGAGATGAGGTCTGGCCAAGATGCCCAAGTGGGTCTCGAACCCGCGGGCTCAGGCAGTTCACTCACCTCAGCCTCCCAAAGGCGCGGGATTACAGGCTGAGCCACCGAGCCCGGCTCCTGTCTCTATTTTTAAAAAAATTTTTGACTTTCTATATTATTCCACACACTTAAGAAATACTCTATAAATATGTATTGAATTACTTCTACATGCTATTCCCATTTCATTAGTGTGGATAATTACCATTCCAGATTGTTTCAAAAGAAATGATGTCTCTTAAATTATGTGCCTTTCAGCAAGAGCTGTACATTTTACATTTGTAAGCTGTTTATATATTTTCTTTCTAGATAGAAATTCATTTGCTTGCCTTTTCTGATCACAAAGGTAGTACCTGCTAATTGTGAGAGATTCAGATAATGGCCTTGCCTAGGAATTAGCCTTTTTACAATTTCACCTATGCTCCTTATCTTGCTGCCATCTCATTCTTTCCGTTGTCTTCTCAGCATTTTGAGTTTGCTTGACTTCCTTTTTTTTTTTTTTTTTTTTTTGAGTTGGAGCCTCACTCTATCCCCCAGGCTGGAGTGCCATGGCTGGGCTCAGGAGATCCTTTCACCTCATCCTGCCATGTAGCTGGATTTACAGGCATGCGCCACCACACCTGGCTAATTTCTTAATTTATTGTAGAGACAAGGTCTCGCCATGTTGCCCAGCTGGTCTCGAACCTGTGGGTTCAGGCATCCCTCTCTCCTCCGCCTCCCAAAATGTTGGGAATACAGGCGTGAGCCATAGCACCTGGCTGCTTGACTTTGATTATTTCTTCCAAATAGCTTCTTAGACACTTTTTCTGAGACCAGAGCCTGGAATGCCATTGTCCTCTTGTCCAAAGATCATGTCTGTCTTGTTTGCAAATAAGAAAAAAGGTTGTGTGTTTGTCATTTCTTCTGCTGAATCAACCCCTTTAATTTCTAACTTATTTCTGTCTCTCATGTCTTGAGATTTTCCGACATGCTGAAGCTGTGTCCTCTTTTGTGACCCTATGTATTCCATTAAACTCCATGTATTCTGTAGCTCTTTTATGGAAAGGATGGTATGGACTTCTAGGACTCTCCTGTCTTTTCCCTTCATTGCACAGCAAAGCTGTTCTCAGCCTGATTTCCGGCTGCTCATCTGGTATCTTTTGTCCCTTGCTGGCTGCTGCACTCCTTGAGGTGGGCCCTGCAGTATTGGCGGACCATTTGCTATGAAACTAGTGTTACTGACCTGTGCCTTGCTTTCCTCTCGAGAGTCATTTATCCAGGAACAAGGATGATCATGTACCGTCTGCCATCTGAAACCCTCATTTTAGCTAACAGCAAACTTGAGCAAGATAGTTCATCAGAGTCAAAGTTCAAGCCCAGGAAATGAAGTGAAACTAACAGGCCTTCTGGGTGATAGAGAAGCCTCATCTTCTCCAGTCCGTGGCCCTTGGCTTCCTGTGGGTAGTAAACACCTCGTGTCCATGTCACTTGGAGCCACATAGGGATCTGGGCCAGCGACAGGAAATGAAAGGATGGGGCGGAAGACCAAGAGGAGAAAAGCTTCTTGCTTTTCCAGCTGATGCTGATGACTGAAAGAATGTTTTGACCTTAGAATGGGACAGTTACTTGTTGAATGAAAGTACATGTGTCCATAGCTGTCTCTTCATCATCCATCCTGTCATTATTCTGTTTCCGTTTCCAGCTCCACACACTCTTCGTAAGTCTATTCTGGCATCGTAGGTACTGGGCTTTACGCAGACAAAGGGACCCCCGATCTCACTCACAAGCTGGAGGGAATTGTAATTAGAAAGATGATGGGTCCCACGCCTTTGGGAGGCTGAGGTGAGTGGATTGCCTGAGCCCACGGGTTCGAGACCCGCCTGGGCAGTGAGACCTCATCTCTACAATAAATTTAAAAAAAATCAGCTGGGCATGGTAGCGCATGCCTGTGATTCCGGCTACTTGGAAGGCTGAGGCAAAAGGATCGCTGGAGCCCAGCAGGTCGAGTTCTGCAGTGGCAGGAAGTGGCTACTGCACTCCAGTCTGGGCGACAGAGTGAGACTCCAACTCAAAAAAAAAAAAAAAAAAAGAAAGATGATGTGTCTCTTTTTTTTCTATAGAACCTTGTCTGGGGAAAACAAGATCAGAATTCTTGGTGGTTTTGTATCTGCTGTTTGTTTTTTTCCTCATTTATTTATGTATTTCTTTTGTAGAGATGAGGTCTCACTGTGTTGCCCAGGCTGGTCTTGAACTCCTGGACTCAAATAATCCTCCCTCCTTGGCCTCCCAAACTGCTGAGATTAGAGGAATGAACTGTTTGTTTCTTCCTCATTTAGAACTAAATTTATATAAAAGAACACAGCAGTAAAATAACCATGGTAGCTATAAGTAATAACGGCAACTAAGTTTGTTCTGCTCTCCTGGGCTCTCTTTATGTGCTATCTCTACTTCCTTACAGCAGTCCTGGAGGTGAAAGGTATTACCTTGAAGAAACTGAGGTTCCAAGGGGGTGAGCTACTTGTCCAAGGTCATCCAGCTGGGAAGTGGCAGAGCTCAGATCCAGACTCATCTCTGTGATGGCCCCCCTCCATGCCCACGCCTACCCTGGTACTGTGCCGCTGTTGCTAACAGAACAAAGTGCCCCACCCTCAGAAGGCTACGTGTTTGTGCTTTTATTTCTGTGAATGCCTCCAGGATTCCCCTTTGTCGTTTCTGTGCTGCTTCCTCTGCAGTCTTTGACTTCCTTTTATTTTTTCCCACCCCAACAGCATCTGACATGGTGCCTGGGGTCTAGGGGCAGGGTTCTTTGCTCAGACATCTTGGTTCTCATCTGGTTTACAAAATCATCCTTGGCCTCTGTTCTCTTTTTCCTTTTATTTCCTCTCTGAAATGCTGCTACTTGAAGGCTCTGGTGAAGATAAAGATAATCCTGCCCAAGGGTTTGAAGAAATGTAAAGAAGTTTTTTTAGCAAGCAGCTGAGTTTTCAGCAGGGTCGTTTTTTCCACACTCCTAGTGAAAGTGGGTTGCCTTTCTCACAATGCAGAGGACACAAGCTCAAAGATGGATGTGGTCGGGGGCAGCTGAGCCAAGGGCCAAGTAAGGCATCTTGTCCTTGGCCACATGCCTGTATTTCTAAGCATTGAACATATTAAATTTGGATCCAGGCCCAGCTCTGTTCCCTGAGAAGGTTGGAGTTCTGACACCCAGTAGAAGGTAGGAGACCAGTGAGGGAGGAAGGAGGGTGCGGTGAAGACAAAGAGATAGTTCTGAGATCTTGGGGTTGATGGGAAACCATTGCTTAGAGTTGGGCCTCTACCCTTTCCAAAACTCCAGACAGGTCCCCAGGAGACAGACCTTCCAGGGACTGCCACCCTCTCTGGCATCAGGTCCCTGCCTGTTTCCTGTTTCTCTCTGCTTATCCCAGTGCCATCTGAGATCTGGGGCTCCCTTCCAAAACGGAGTCCAACTTTCAAGCTTTTCTCCTTACCCTGCTGTTAGGCAGGGGCCCATATGAGGTTGGCAGGGACGCTGGGTGATACTTCTGGTTACAAAGAAGGGCCCTGCTGATGAATACCTGGTACCTTTCTTTTTTTGCCATAGAGACATTTATTACTAAGGTATAAATTAGAGGCAGGGCACAGGAGCTGAGCAGTCATGTTTTGGGCATCTGCTCCTTTTCTTTGTCTTCTTGGGCCTGGATCCTGAATTCCTTGTTCAGGCGCTCCTTCGCACGGACCACCTTGGACTGCAGGTAGAAGGAGCCGCCCATGGATTTGTCATTGACCTTAAACAAGTGTTCGCAGTTCATGGTGGCCGCTCTGCCTTGGGGACGCTGGCTCCAGCTTTGAGGCCCAGCAGCCGGGAGTCCAGGGTGGCCTGCGGGTCAGAGGTCAGGGGAGGCTGGAAAGAGCAATACCTGGCACCTTTCTGCAGGGGCTCTTTGAGCCAGCTGGGTTTCTCCGCTGTCTCCCTTGCCTCTGCTCCTCCTCCCTTCCAGCAAGAGGCGTGGCATACTCTGGCCCCTCAGTTATCACTTACACACACCTGCTTTCTGTGTCTGCTGATCCCATTATTTCCAACCGAGCCAGTCTCTTTCTGAGTCCATTCATTCATATGTTCACTCAACAAGCATTTTGTGCCAGGCATTGTGATAACCTACATTTCCTTTCTTCCTCTTTCTCTCTTTCTCTCTCTTTCCCTCCCTCCCTCCCTCCCTTTCTCTTCCTCTTCTTTTTTTTTGGAGGTGGCGTTCTTGCTGTATTGCCCGGGCTGATCTTGAACTCCTGGGCACTAGCAATCTTCCCACCTTGGCCTCCCAAAGTGCTGGGATTACATGTGTGAGCCACCATGCCCGGCCATATTTTCAAGACCATATCTGCTATTGTCAAACCACTATTACTTGCAGAAGTTTGGGTCACTGATGAGCTCTTGACCTGAGATCCATTTTATAAATTCAGGTATTCCTCTTGAGTAATGCAGCATCTCTTTCCTAAAGAGTTAAGACCTAGATTTAAATTCTTATGTCACTGGGTGCAGTGGCTCACACCTGTAATCCCACCATCTCATGCCTGTAATCCCAGCATGTTGGTAGGCAGAGGCAAGAAGACTGCCTGAGCTCAGGGGTTTGAGACCAGCCTGGCGAACTTGGCGAGACCTTGTCTCTACAATAAATCAAAAAATTATCTGGGTGTGGTGGTGCACGCCTGTGGTTCCAGCTACTTGGAAGGCTGAGGTGGAAGCATCCACTGAGCCCTGAAGGTCAAGGCTGTGATCGTGTCGCTGCACTCCAGCCTGGCAACAGAGTGAGACTCTGACTCAAAATAAATAAACAAACAAACAAATAAATAAATAAAATCTGATCTCATGCAAAGGGGCTACCTGGACCAGGTTTCTCACTGCCACACCAGGGACTGAATCTCCCCTGGAACCCTTGGTCTCTGTGTGATCACTGGGCATGGAGTGGCCCATAGCTGGTCCTCAGTTTCAGGGGGTGGCTGAGGGAAACTTGCATTTGCCCCTTTCTCAGTGTTGGGGAGTTAGCCCTCCCTCCCCACCTTTGGTTCCTTCCTGCTATTCTTAGCACAGATCTGCAGTATCGATGCCTTCATTACCTCTGGCCAGGAGCCCATTCCACTATTGTCATTACCCTGTCCCCTGCCACTCCTTGCCATCCAGTGGCTTCTCATTTCTTCCCAGCTTGTCAAGCTTCTGGAGGTCTGGGGAGAGTCTCTAACAGCAGGACACAGCCTGAGGTTCTCCTCCCCCCACCCAAAGATGCTCTTTAAGGGTGTGAGTGAAGGGAGAATTTGAAAATAGAAAAATGTTCTTTCTTTTTACCTCTTGAGATGAATCCAGATGACTTGAGACGATCGACTTGGGCCTGTGGTGCCAGGACTGTGTGTCTTTTCCAGGGATTCTCTTGAAACTCTCTTGTTTATGTGGGTGCTGGAAGCTTATTGGGCTTGGTCTAGCTCCTTTCTGAGCTGCTCTGTTAGAAGAGCTTGTGGATAGACGGGATCTTCCAGGGAAAAGTTCTGAGTGTTGGTGTTCTCTTCTCCTGGGTTTTCACTAGGCTGGGTCTCTGTCTTGAGGCCCAGGTGAGGACAATACCTAGAGGTCACACATGATCAGAGTGACTTAGCAGGTAGCAAAGACTTTTCTGTGTTCTTGTTCCTCTCATTTCTCTACCTGTTTCATCTCCACACCCACACCCCCAAAAAAGAAACTGTTAGAAGTAGAATGTTAATAGTGGAGTTTGTTTACTTCCTTTCTATAGGAGCTGTGGGTAAAAGGAGGAATTCTGATTTCCTTGCATGTGAATTTTTTTGTTAACTAAAAAAACTTTAAAAAGAAAATTTGTTTTTAAAGAATTTTTTGCCAGACATGGTGGCTCATGCTTGTAATCCCAGCACTTTGGAAGGCTGAGGCGAGAGGATTGCCTGAGTCCAGGAGTTTGAGACCAACTTGGGCAACATGGTGAGACTTGTCTCTAAAATAAATAGACAAACAAACAGCTGGGTGTGGTGGCACATGCCTGTGGTTCCAGCTACTTAGAAGGTTGAGGTGGAAGGATCACCTAAGCCCAGCAGGTTGAGGCTGCAGCGACTGTGATTGTGCCACTGCACTCCAAGCTGGGAAAAAGAGTTCCACTTGCTGTTTCCATCAACACCTAGAGAGCTCCCAGGCTCCTGAGAGGGAGGGACTGAGGTATGCGACTAATGATTTTGAGATGGATGGTGGGCACGCTTATTGGGCATGCCATCGGGGATGAGATGTGTAACTTTGGGGAGAGCTAAGCAGTTTCCACTTTGCCCCTTCCTGCAGCGCCAGGTCCTCCTGGACCATTCCCGGCACTGGGCCACCTTGGACATCTTTCTCTGGAGTCCGCCCTGGGATGACTGTGAGTGGTGTCATCCCAGTAGGCCGAAGCTGGGCCCAGATGCCTCTTGTCTCAGGTCACCCAAGTTCAGGAAACAAATCTCTTCCTTATTATGCAAATGCCAACAGTTTTCCAGACTCTTTTCCCTGTCGTAACTAACTCTCATGTCCCCCCAGGCAGTGGACATGCACTGATGGAGAGGTTAGATAGTCTGAAGCTTAAGTCAAGCTAAGGCAAGACAGCCACAGGCCAAAGTCTGAGGACAAGGTACAAAGCAACAAACATCAACCCACAAAATAGGATCAGTCTTCTTGGGCCTGGTTCCAGTTTTCCTTGGAGCTTAGTTCTAGAATTTCGGACTTCTTTTCTTAGCTTATCAATTTTCCGTACTCTTGAACTTTGTTATCCTAGGTAGGAAAAGGTCAGGGCCAACTCTGGAAACCTATACCAATTTGCGTAGACCCTTATGAAAAGCAGAGTACTTTTTTTTTTTTTTTTTGCGAGAAGGTCTCACTTTGTCACCCAGGCTGGAATGCAGTGGCGTGTTCATGGCTCACTGCAGCCTCGATCTCTAGAGCTCAAGCCATCCATCCTCCCTCCTCAGTCTCCCAAGTAGCTGGAACTACAGGTATATGCCACCATGTCTGGCTAATTTTTCTAAAAAAACATTTTTTGTAAGTAAGGGCAGTGCCTCACTTTGTTGTCCAGGCTGGTCTTGAACTCCTGCGCCCAAGTGATCCTCCTGCCTCAGTCTCTCAAAGTGGCTGGGATTATAGGCATGAGCCACCAAGCCCAGCCCTGTGAAGTACTGTATTTTTATTTTTATTTTTTTTTTTGAGTTGGAGTTTCACTCTGTCACCCAGGCTGGAGTGCAGTGGCACACTCCCGGCCACCGCAGCCTTGATCTGGTGGGCTCTGGCGATCCTTCTGCCTCAGGCTTCCAAGTAGCTAGAACCACAGGTGCGTGCTACCATGTCCAGCTAATTTTTGATTTATTGTAGAGATGAGGTCTTGCCAAGTTGCTCGGGTGGGCCTCGAACCCGCGGGCTCAGGCAATCCACTTGCCCTGGCCTCCCAAAGTGCTGGGATTACAGACTGAGCCACTGAGCCCGGCCACGAAGTACTTTAACATACCTTCCTGAGAGAGATGAGGGGTCTTGTTTTGTAAATAATTTACCTGAAGATTAGGAAGAACCAGAGCTAGGATTCAGATTTTCTGCCACCAAATTTTCCGTGCTTTCTGCTGGGCTATGTTTTTTTCCCTTCGGGGTTTATTGGTTCCAGTGCCTACTTGGAATCCAGCTCTCTTAGGCTTTGGGATGGCCACAGTGAACAAGCTGCGATCTCAGGACTGCATCCTAGGAATTCAGGTTCACCAGAAACAGGTGAGCAACCTACTACCTGTAGCCTGTTATGTCGCATGGGCGGTGAGGCCCTCCTAACCTTATTAGGAGCATGGACTGCAGGTATAAAACTACTTGGCAATGAGCAGGACAGGCCTTCAGGCCACAGTGCTCAGGGAAGGCTGTAGGGATGAGCCACTTCTGCCTGAGAGGATTTGGTGGATGAGAGCTGCAAACCTTCCCTGGGAGCTGACAGCAGGGCCAGGAAAGAGGTTCCACTCCGGGCAGAGGTCGTTTTTTCTTGTCAAGTCCGCCAGCAGTAGGTGAGTTCCAGCAGAATCAGTAGGGAGAAGAAATGCTGGTTGGTGTGTTTGTTGTGGAGGGTGTGAAGAGCATTGTGGGAAAGACCGAGACTGTGGGAAGGGGTAGTTAGTACTGAGCTCGAACTGCTGAGGGATGCGAGCCATGACTGGTGCCTGGAAAGGGACAAGAAGGAAAAAGGGAGACCAGACCAGATCAGGGCCTCGGAGGTCTAAACAAGGCGTCCACCAGCAGTACGTGTAGTCAGGGCCAGGTGTTCTGCCTAGTCACCCTCTCTGTCCCTTCGCATAAAGCTTTAGGGTTTGTTGTGCACGTCAGCTCCCTGACACAGCCCTCTGGGATGGGGCTGAATCTCCCCTGGAGCCCTTGGCCTCCGTGTGATCGCCAGGTCCAGAGTGGCCCGCAGCTGGCCCTCAGCTTCTGGGGGCTGCCTTGGAGCTGAGGGAGACTTGGATTTGCTCCCCAACTGTTGAACACGACTGTGTTCTAGGCCCCAGGCTACATGCTGGAGACACAGCAGGGAAAAGAAGGCCCCAGCCGTCTCCCGTCCAGCTGTGATCAGTGCCACGGAGGCAGCGCACAGTGGGTGATGAGAGTACCCTGATCCAGCTGGCAGTCGAGGACGCCTCCCTCCCCTGTGGTTATCTGCCTCCCGCAGCGGGCAATGGCTGGGTGTGGATCTTGGCAGAGCCTGAGGAACCTTCGGCAGGTTTCAGAGACTCAGCTACTCTCCCCTGTGAAATGGAGTGGAAGTGGGAGGGGCTTGTGACAGCGGCTCCCAACCTCCTCCCTGGCTGGAGCTGTCTGTTTCCCTGGCGAGCCCCTCCCCTTGGCGCACCCTGGGATCCCGCTGGCATTCCCGTTAACCAGGCCCTGCTCATTGGAGGTGATGGCAGAAATGCCCCGCGGGGCCAAGGACTGTTTCAAGTTGAATTAAATGCTTTCTTGCCAGAATATCAGTTTGTAGATTATCTGGGATAGTTGTTTTCTCACAATTTTTGAGAATTTACCATGTGCCAGGCTCAGTCCTTCCCTCAAAGAAGGAGAAGCGTCTTTCTTCCTGGCTTCTTACCTGTTGACCTTACTGAGAGAAATTGGGCAGACATAAGACATGAAATTCAAAACAAACCACCTTGTTTTACCCAACAGGAGCTCAGGTAGCAAGAAAGATAAAGCCCGGGTGACTTACTGAGTGTTTGGGTTGCCTGAGATTTTGTATTGCCCAGGTGGCTTCATAATCCCAGAGACTGGGAGACCAGAAGCACCTGGGCTTTGAGTTCCTTAATGTTTTTCCTTTCTTTTTCTTTTTTTTTTTTTTTGAGTTGGAGTCTCACTCTTGTCACCTAGGCTGGAATGCAGTGGCACATTCATGGCCACCACAGCCTCAACCGGCTGGGCTTAGGCGATCCTTCTGCCTCAGCCTTCCAAGTAGCTGGAACTACAGACACACACCACCATGCCCGGCTAGCTTTTGTGATTTTTGTAGAGACAAAGTCTCATCAAATTGTCCAGGCTGGTCTCAAGCCCCTGGGCTCAGGCAATCCTCTCATCTTGGCCTCCCACCAAGATTATAGGCCAAGCCCCCACGTGCAGCCCCGAGATTTCTTTTTTGAGGACAACCATCTTACCCCTTCAACCCTAACATTGTGGCTGCCACTGAGGGGCAAGTCTTAGCCTCATGCCTGGGCCCCTGTGGCCCCTGTCCTTGACTATGTTTCACAGGGGGCCCCACACTTTGGAGTACCTTCCTCCAAATTTTCCAAGTCCTCCTCCAGTGCCTGGGGCCGACTGCGACCCCCATTGGGCTGACTGGATGCTTTAAACTAGGATCTGCCCTGGCCCTGGGATATTCTCTGTCTCTCAAAATATATATACATGAATATATATATGTTTGAGTCAGAATCTCACTTTGTCACCCAGGCTGGAGTACAGAGGCACAATCACAGCTACCACAGCCTTGACCTGCTGGGCTCAGACGATCCTTCTGCCTCAGCCTTCCAAGTAGTTGGGACTATAGGCACATGCCACCGCGCCTGGCTAATTTTTTTGATTTATTGTAGAGACAAAGTCTTACCATGTCGTCCAGGCATTCTCTCACCTTGGCCTCCCAAAGTGCTAGGATTACAGGCATGAGCCACCATGCCCAGCCCCCAAAATACATTTATCTGGAGCCCTCCGCATACCAGGAGCAGCCCTGCCATGGGCCACCCTTGGGCTCTCTAGCTCTGCTCAGCATCTCTGGGCCTGGACCAGAAAGGAGAATAAGGGCCTATTGTGTGTCCCTGGGGCCTGAATGGCACTTTGTTTTATGCCTTTGGCTGGACAGGCCGAGTGGCTTTACTGATGCTTCAGTTGTAGCAATCTTGTCTCCAATACAAAATCCGTTCCCACCCGGATTTCATGTGGTTTTACTGAATATCGGGGAGGACTGGGCTCTGAGCCAGCTCGGGGTCTTGTGTTGGTTGCTGCTGGGTGGGGGCTTATGACTGCAGTGCTGAGGGAAGGCGCTTTCCCTACCAAGGGACCTCAGCTGTGGGAAGAGGAAACCCCTTTGTCAACTTGAACCAGGGGCTAATTAGCAGGAAGGGAATGCAGTGGGAATTGGTGGGAAAGGCCCCCTCCCTGCCCTGGGGTGAACTGAGCCTGGGGGTGACTGGACAAGGCAGGAGATGATACGGTATTTGTTACCCTTTTGATTTTCTGCCTTCCCTTTTAAAAATCATAACATTCCTTCTTTTATATCAAAACTCCTACTGAACAATGAGTTCTGGGTTGCAAAAGAGGGTTGAGTTTTTGCGCCTGTTTATGAGTCTTTGTCCACAAGTCTTTGCTGCCTTCTTGCCCTCCTGCCCAGCCACCCTGTGGTCTCTTGGCCGCCTCTAGTGGGCAAGCAGGAAAAGGATCTGCAGAATTGAAGCTGCCTGCAGTATTTGTGTTCAGGCCAAAGGAATGGAAAGCGTGTTGGGCAGAGAGAAAACACGTGGAGAGCAGGCTGGTGGATTTGGAAACCACAGGAAGCAGTCTGTTCAGCTGAACCCTGGGGCCCTGCGAGGCTGTCAGTCATGCAGCGCTGAGGCCAGCCTTCCCACTGGCCTCTGTACAAAAGCAATGGTGGGCGAAACTGTTGGCACCGTCACAGAAATCAGGGCAGTGGCACCAGACTGCCTGGTGTCCCAGGGCCCTTCTCCCCCATGCGCTCCCAGCCAAAAAGAGCCCGCCTCATTACGTGGCCTTGTTGAAGCAGTGAAGGCAATCTCCTTTAATTCCTTATGCCTGCATACTTGACTATTTATTTATTTTGAGTCAATCTCACTCTTTCACCCAGGCTAGAGTGCAGTGGCATGCTCATGGCCACCACAGCCTCGACCTGCTGGGCTCAGGCAATCCTTCCGCCTCAGCCTTCCACGTAGCTGGAACGACAGGTGTGTGCCACCACACCAGGCTAATTTCTTGATTTATTTTAGAGACGAGGTCTCACCAATTTGCCCAGGCTGATCTTGAACCTGTGAGCTCAGGTAGTCTTCCCACCTTGGCCTCCCAAAGTGCTGGGATTATAGGCGTGAGCCACCAGTTTTTTTGGTTTTTTTTGAGTTGGAGTCTCACTCTGTCACCCAGACTGGAGTGCAGTGACTGCTCCCGGCCACCACAGCCTCGACCTACTGGGCTCCGTCGATCCTTCCGCCTCAGCCTTCCGAGTAGCTGGAATTACAGGCATGTGCTACCATGCCCGGCTGATTTTTTAATTTATTGTAGAGATGAGGTCTCACTGCCCAGGTCTTGAACCCGCGGACTCAGGCAATCCACTCACCTCAGCCTCCCAAAGGCGTGGGATTACAGGCTGAGCCACCGAGCCCAGGTGAGCCACCACTTTTTAAAAGAGAAACTGTCTTGCCCTGGCCCCCCGGACTGGAGTGCAGTGACATGATCTTAGCTCATTGTAGCTTTGAACTCCTGGGCTCAAGCAGTCTTCCTGTTTCAGCCTCCCATAGTGCTGGGATTACAGGCGTGAGCTACCACACCCCATGTGTTGACCTGTCTTTAATACTCTATGTGATGAAATGGGAAGTAGGCATTCTGTGTACCAAACTACTGTGCCTGTCTCAAAGGAAAGCATTTTGGGGATTGTTTGAGTTGCTTGCTGAACTAGCTGTTGTTTGGTTTTTCAGAGAACATTGTTTTTACTTGAAAGAACAACTCTCAGACAACTGGGGTTATTCAGACTTAGGTCTCTCTTGAAAATAAATGTAGTGAACCTATCGCATCACAAAAAACAACTAACAATATTTGTGGCTAGTGGTAAAGTTAGAGCTTACAAGCAAAACTTAGAATTTTGAAACACTTGCATGACATCATGACATCATGAGCTTGACAACTTCTCAGTACTTTTCTGATGAGATTGGTGGTGATGTTACAAATATGGTATTTTGGCATTTTATTATAAAATGTGCTAGTATCTCAAAGATCAGCATAACTCAGCAAACCACTATTTTCCAGATGACCATGGTATGAGGTAACAAAATCATGTTGGGTAAAAGGTCCATTTGCAATTCAAGAAAGGCCAGTAGATTTGAATGTCACAGTAAGAAAAGCTCATAGGGTTTCAGATTCTGCTTTAAAATTAACTGTTACTGGCCAGGTGCAGTGGCTTGGCCTGTAATCCCAGCACTTTGGGAGACCGAGGCGAGAGGATTGCTTGAGCCCAGGGGTTCAAAACCAGCATGGGCTGTTGAACCCGGGGCTCTAATGAGAGAGATAGAGACCACAAAGAGCCAGCTCCGATGCAAACACACGAGGGTCTTTATTCAGGCTCGAGTCTGGGCTCACGCATGAAGCCCGTAGAGGCTTCATGGACCAGAGCCCAGATTCATAATGGCAAGCAGTTTTTATGCACAATTACAGGGGGAGGGGAAAGGACTTTAAACTTAATTTTACATGATTGGGTAATTTCTCCTAATGGGTACGGGAACACTTGGTATTGGTGGGTGCTGCCCGTGATTGACAGAAACCCACTTAATGGGCAGAGTGGAATGTTAGATAAGTTAGGTCCATGCAGTCCCTGCGTATGAAGTAACCTGAGCTGGCAGGCAAAGGGTTACATTAGCCCTTTAAGTTTCCATCCCAAGGTATGCTTAGGAAAGCTTGTTTGCTTAACATTTACATAACATAACATGGTCATTATGGGACAACAGAAGCCAAACTTAACAAAGTTTTAAATATGAATGCTGCAAAACACATACAGTGAATGTGGGGTAGAAAATCTGATACAATTTCTGGGAATTTATAAAATATCACA
>NW_007250963.1:59128-59766 GCF_000164805.1 Carlito syrichta | reverse complement strand
TGCTTAATTCTACGGGGTCTGAGGTAGGATTTAAAGTCCTATGAGTTCATAAAATACACGAGGTAGGAATACACAAAATATATAGTACACATGAGGTGGGGATATATGAAATATAGTGAACTAAACGCTACTTTTACAGCAAATAAGTTTCGGGTCTCTCAATAGCATGCTCTTAACCTAAATCTATTGTTGTCCTCTCAGGGCAACTTGGTGAGACCTCGTCTCTACAATAAATCAAAAATTTAGCTGGGCATGATGGCGTGTGCCTGTAGTTCCAGCTACTTGGAAAACTGAAGTGGAAGGATCACCTGAGCCTAGCAGGCTATGAGTGTGCCACTGCACTCCAGCCTGGGCAACAGAGTGAGACTTCAACTCCAGAAAATAGATAAATAAATAAAATAAACTATAGCTTACTGAGGTTTAGTGTGGTATCAAAGAGAAATATTCAGAGTTGCCTGAAAAGGCTCTTAAAATATTCCTCCCACCGGGCTCGGTGGCTCAGCCTGTAATCCCAGCAATTTGGGAGGCTGAGGTGAGTGGATTGCCTGAGCCCGCAGGTTCAAGACCCTCCCGGGCAACTTGGCGAGACCTCATCTCTACAATAAATCAAAAATTAACCGGGCGTGGTAGCACGCGCC
>NW_007250963.1:54778-58710 GCF_000164805.1 Carlito syrichta | reverse complement strand
TCAAAAAAAAAAAAAAAAAATTTCTCCCTTTTGCAACTACATGTCTGGATGAATCCAGATTTTTTTTTCATAAACAACTTATCAGAACAGATCGAACGTAGAAGCACAGCTGTGAGAATCCAGCTGTCTTCTATTAAGCTGGACATTAAAGAAATTTGCAAAAATCTATAACAAACTTTTCACTAAGTTTCTTTTAAAAAAAGTAATGTTTTTAAAAAATATGCAAAAATGCATATTTTAACCTGTAATTTGTTTACTATTATTTTTAAACCAATGAGTAAATATAAGTGAGGACACTGCATTCTACAGTAACCCAGCACTGAATTTGCTTTGCCTACAGGAAGACTTCCTCCCCTACTAGAAGACTCTCTGAGGTCAAGGAGCATATAGATTTTTGTCGATCGTTGTGGCTTTTTTTGTTTTGTTTTAAGTTGGAGTCTCACTCTATCGCCCAGGCTGAAGTGCAGTGGCACACTCACTGCCACCCCAGCGTTGACCTGCTGGGCTCTGGTGATCCTTCTGTCTCAGCCTTCCAATTAGTCGGAACTAGGGACACACGCTACCACACCCAGCTAATTTTTTACTTATTGTAGAGACAAGGTCTTGCTAAGTTGCCCAGGCTGGTCTTGAACCCACGGGCTCAGGCAATCCACTCGTCTTGGCCTCCCAAAGTGCTGGGATTACAGGCTGAGTCACCAAGCCTGGCTGTGTTGATGGTTAAAAAGCAAAAACAGATGGGGTGTGCTGGCTCATGTCTGTAATCCTAGCACTTTGTGAGGCTGAAGTGGGAGGATCACCTGAGGCCAGGAGTTGGAGACCAGCCTGGGCAACATAGCAAAACCTTGTCTCTACAAAAAATCAAAAGAAGCCAGGTACGGTGACTCATGCCTATAATCCCAGCAATTTGGGAGGCTGAGGTGAGAGGATTGCCTGAACCCAGGGTTCAAGACCAGTCTGGGCAACTTGGTGAGACCTTGTTCTACAATAAAATAAAATAAAAATTAGTTGGGCGTGGTGGCGTGTAACTGTAGTTCCAGCTACTTGGAAGACAGAGTTGGAAGGATTGCCAGAGCCCAGCAGGTCGAGGCTGTGGTGGCCGTGAGTGTGCCACTGGACTCTAGCTTGGGCAACAGAATGAGACTGACTCAAAAAACAAAACAAAACAAAAATCAAAAGAAATTAGCCAGGTGTGGTGACACACGTTTGGAGTCCCAGTTCCTCAGGAGGCAGAAATGAAAGGATCACCTGAGCCCAGGAGATTGAGACTGCAGTGAGCCATGATTGTGCCACTGCATTCCAGCCTGGGTGACAGAGTGAGACTCGAACTAAAAAAAAAAAAAATCAAAACCAACAAACTTTTATTCATAGGAGGATTTTAAATTTTCAAGAAGTTTTAACATGTATTACTTATAAACATTCATTTTTTATAAGTGCTTTACTGAGATATAGATTATACGCTATAAAAATCCACCCTGTTAAAGTATTTTTTCCAGTGGTTTTTAGTATAGCCACAATGCTGTATAACCATCTCCACTATCTAATTCCAGAACATTCTTATCACTCCAGAAGGAATCCCTGTGGTGTTAGCAGTCACTCACTCTGTATTCCACCTGCCCACCCCAGCCGCTGGCAACCACTAATCTTCATCTACTTTGTAGCAAGAAACAGCGCTTTTTAAAAGTGACTGAACAAGACATTCTGTTGTCTTGTGTATTTGTCTAGGAGTAGAGTTGCTGGGTCCTATGGTAACTATGTTTGTTTTCTCAAGTATCTCCACCATTTTATATCCCTATGAGCAGTGTCTAAGAGTTCCAATTTTTCTGCATCCTCACCAACACTTGTTATTGTCTGTTTTTTAATTATTGCACCCTCGTGAGTAGAATTTGATTTACATTCCCTTATGAGCAATGATGTTGAACATCTTTTCATGTGTGGTCTTAGGAGACATGTCTATTAAGATCCTTTGCCAATTTTAAAATTGGGTTATTTGCCTTTTTTTTTTTTTGAGTTGGAGTCTCACTCTGTCACCTAGACTGGAGTGCAGTGGCCGCTCCCGGCCACCGCAGTCTCAACCTGTTGGGCTCCAGCGATCCTTCCGCCTCAGCCTTCCAAGTAACTGGAACTATAGGCGCACGCTACCACGCCCAGCTCATTTTTAAAATTTATTGTAGAGATGAGGTCTCGCCAAGTTGCGCAGGTGGGTCTTGAACCCGTGGGCTCAGGTAATCTGCTCACCTCAGCCTCCCAAAGGTGTGAGATTACAGGCTGAGCCACCGAGCCTGGCTGTTATTTGCCTTTTTTTATTGTTGAGTTGTAAGAGTTCCTTATGTATTCTGGATACTAGACCTTTATCAGATTATATGATCTGTGAAAAATTTCTCCCATTCTGTGGAGTATTTTTTGCTTTCTTGATGGTGTTCTTGGAAGCACATTTTTTGTTTTGATGAAATTTGTTTATCTATTTTTTTCCATGGCTTCTTTGTGCTTTTGGTGTCGTATCTAAGAAGCCATTTTCTAATTCAAGGCCACAGAGATTTATATTTTCTTCTAAGAGTTTTATAGTTTTGGCTCTTACATTTAGTCTTTGATTCATTTTGTGTTGTTTTCTGTAAATAGTGTCAATTTCTGTAAGTTTC
Organism: Carlito syrichta; assembly: GCF_000164805.1. Lineage (NCBI taxonomy): Eukaryota > Metazoa > Chordata > Mammalia > Primates > Tarsiidae > Carlito > Carlito syrichta. The sequence goes on along the minus strand of NW_007250963.1, from coordinate 56,074 downwards.
ATAAAAGAAGTCTAGCTTCATTCTTTTGCATGTGGATATTCCAGTTGTTCCAGCACCATTTGTTGAACTGTCTTGGCACTCTTGTTGAAGAGCAATTGACTATAAATGTGAGGGTTGTTAGGTCACACCCCCAGCGGGTCCTCTAGAAATGTTAGGTCAGGCCCGCTGGGGGTATGGGTGTCTAGTGTGCATGAATGTTGCAAACAATTGCACAGTAGTTAGATTAGAAAATGTAGTTTATTTAGAAAGTGAGTGAGTGAGAGAGGATTCTCCAAGGTAGGCCAGGGGGCCAGAGTTTAGGAAACAGGGCAGTAGCCACAGCTCAAAGGGCACATGGCCACACCAGAGTCTAGTAAGGCAATGGCTGGTGGCTACTCGTGGTTGAGTCCTTTTAGTGCTTCTCTTTGATGGGGGAAGGTCATTAAGGTGATTGGGTGGTGGACTGCTTTGCATCATCAAGAAGGGGCAGGTAAGCGCAGATATGACGTTAGGTGATGGACAGCAGGCAGATGGTTGGGTTAGTCACATGATTGCAGCCATGGTGGTGAGGTCTATCTGTGTAATGAAGGGCTGATAAAGTGAACTCGGTCTTATGGGTGGAGAAAAATATGAAACAGAAAAACTAATTAGTGCAAAACAAGCTGGCTGAGGGAGGTTGTAAAACAATTATCAATAGCTATCTCTGAGAAACCAGTTCTGTTCTTGGCTAGTGATTAGAGGGTAAGTTAAGTGAACTGCTAGAAAAACAGGAGATTTAGGCAATGTTATGGCAGCTCATTGGGTATATTAAATTGATGTTATGTCCTTTCATTTGTATATTAAATCCATGCTATGTCCTTTCAAGTGTTTACTTCTGGACTCTCAATTCCATTCCATTGAATACTGGCCTGGAGCCAGTATTGCAAAGCAGTTGACTTTTGTGTCTTTTCAAACCATACTGGCTTGATTATTGTAGCTCTGTAATAAGTTTGGAAATAAAAAAGTATGAGTCCTCCAACTTTGCACTTCTTTTGGAAAACTGTTTTGGTTGTTCTGGTTCCTTTGCATTTCCATGTCAGTTGTAAGATCTTCTTGTCAATTTCTGCAAGTAAAGGAAGTTGTGATTTTTAATATAGATTGTTTGAATTTGTGGATCAGTTTGGAGGGTATTGCCATCTCTTTATTTTTTGAGTTGGAATCTCACTCTGTCACCCAGGCTGGAGGGCAGTGGCACGCTCCTGGCCACCACAGCCTCGACTGCTGGGCTCAGGTGATCCTTCTATCTCAGCCTTCCAAGTAGCTGGAACTACAGGCACA
>NW_007250963.1:26480-54183 GCF_000164805.1 Carlito syrichta | reverse complement strand
GTCGAGGCTGCAGTGACTGGGAGCGGCCACTGCACTCCAGTCTGGGTGACAGAGTGAGACTCCAACTTAAAAAAAAAAAAATTCTTCCTCGGTATTTTATTTTTTTAATGCCTAATTTACCTTTGTATTGTTTAATCTCCTCTTTATTCCTTCCTTCTCAGCTAGACTACAGACAGGCATGTGTCTTCACAGGGCCTGGTATCTTGTAGTACAGTGCACTGTGGTAATTTTTTTTTAATTTTTAGAGACTGGGTCTTGCCAAGTTTCCCAGGCTGGAGTGCAGTGGCTCTTCACAGGCACAATCATGGTGCACTACAGCCTTAACCTTCTAGACTCAAGTGTTCCTCCCACTTTAGCCTTTCCAGGAGCTGGGACTATAGGCACCTGCCACTGCACCCAGCCTATGGTTTACTGTTTGTCCACACTGCTCTTGTGATGCAGGCATGGTTATGATTTCCTCTCATTTAGTGGGGGAGGAAACCAAACCCCAGGGAGGTAAAGTGACTTGCCTTTTGGCACAGCACCGGTTAACAGTAGCAGAGGTAGGACAATGATTTGCATCTTGCTACCCCTTCCAGTTGTCATCCCACAAGGGACTGACACTCTATTCTTAGCCTCCCTAGACTTGTGTCTAGGTTCCTACCTCTCATATTGAGGCCTTAGGGTGTGATGGAAGAGGGCAAGATTAAGGCCGGTATCATTCAGGCTGACCATGGGGGTCATTTTTCCAGGCATCTCTAATGTGCCAGACTCTCTAAGGTATTTAAAAAGTATGTGACCTCCTTGAGGTTTCATAGCAACTCCCAAGGATGACTCAGATCATTCTGCATTTTATAGCTCAGGAAACAAAGGTTCAGAAGGTTACGTGAATTCCCAAGTTGAAGAGCGTGTTAAGTGTTGGAGCTGCAATTAAACACAGTTCGCAAAGCTTGAGCTGCAGTGCTGGAAGAGGAATAGTGGGTCCATGCAAGTTGTATGGAGGAGGAAGGGAATGGAACCTTCTGGGAAATGGTGGGCAACTCTAGGGTTGAGTTGGATCAGTCCAGGGCATTTGCTCCCTGGCCTGGAGCCAGTATTGCAAAGCGGTTGGCTTTTGCATCTTTCTAGGGCTGGCAAAGAGAGATAGATACCTTGAGGCCTTAGCCGGTGTGATCCTGGGCCCTGCAGCCCTTTCCTTTGGGGACTCACTCCAGGGTGGATGAAACTAACCTGTCACGCATAGATCTTGCCTCTGACCCTCATCCTCTCTGTTTCCTCACAGCACCTAGCATCATTGCCCTTACATAATGGGCGTTCCTTCCAAGCTTTCTGAATAGGTGAAAGAAATTCTACTTGGCTGCTTGACTCCGTAGAACTCATACACCCTCAGGGCCTCTGTAGCTGGATTTGGGGTGGTGGAAGAGAATGGGAAGACCAAGGCCATGAGAAAGATCCAGCTGCCCTGCTGGTGCAAGCAGCTTGGGCAGAATGGACATAGGCCAAGATAGAGGAATGGGATGGATGCACGTACTGCCTCTCATCAGCCACGTCCCCACTCCCAGAGCTGAGCACAGATCAACTCACTCTCCTCTTGGAACCACCAGCTGGGAGTCTGTTTCTGTCTGTCATACCCAGGGCTAACAGTGTTGTCGGACATCTGGGCGACCCATCTCCAGGGCAACCGTGAATAACCTTGCCATCAGTTTAATTGAACCAGACACCTAGCCCCCCCCACGTGTGTTTTTCTCAGATGAAGAAAACATCTATAAAGTCATAGTAATTGTTGACTTTGAGACTGTTTTGCAGCTGCATAGGTGGTTAAATGTTCTGGTTTTTTGTTTTTTTGTTTTGGGTTTTTTTTTTGAGTCGGAGTCTCTGTAGCCCAGGCTGGAGTGCAGTGGCACGCTCACGGCCACCGCAGCCTCGACCTGCTGGGTTCAGGCGATCCTTCTGCTTCAGCCTTCCAAGTAGCTGGAACTACAGGTGTGTGCCATTATGCTCGGCTAATTTTCTGATTTATGTAGAGACAAGGTCTCACCATGTTGCCCAAGCTGGTCTTGAACCCTTGGGCTTAGGCAGTCCTCTCACCTCAGCCTCCCAAAGTGCTGGGATTAAAGGTTTGAGCCACCATGCCTGGCTGTTCTGTTTCTTTGATACTGAACTTTCTGCTTAAATTGAAAACAGCAGCACAGATCCCACCATGTTTTTCTCTGTAGTGAGTTGCTGGACCCTTGCCTCTTCCCAGCCTTTTGCTCACAGCCGGTGCTCCAGTTGCACCGAACTGAACGGTTTGTGACCATGCAGTGGCCAGACAGTGTCTCTGCCACACAGCCCCCTTCCCTCCCCATCAGTATCTTTAAGTCTGGACTCTGTGACAGTTTCCTGATTCCCAAGTCCCTCTCAAGCAGCTCAGAGCCGGTGCTTGCTTCTGTCAGCCCTCGCCCCACCCGTTCTGTAGCTGTGTGATACCACGCACCACGCTTGGTTTCACTTCTTGTTTTCGTGTCTGGCCTCCCTCACCGTGAGCTCCTGGAGGGCAGGGTTCATGTCTTGTCAGCTCTGGGTCCTTAGTGCTGACAGAGACTCAGTTAGGCTGTCCTGGGCTGAATAGGACATGAGATGGTGATGACATTTTTGGTCCAATCCAGTAGTAAGCCTATGAAGTTCCCACTGCAGGCATAACTGAGTGAGCAATGCCCCCACTCTCAGGCCACTGCTATTCTGGGAGAGACATAGAGTCACCTGCAGCAAAGGTAACTGTCCTTCCCATGATCTCTGTGCTGGAAATGAAATATGAGTAGAGACAGCTGGACCTTGTAACAAGTGTCCCATCCCATGAGGAGTGGCATCAATGCCACCGGAAGTTGCCCTCTGCACAAGAGAGGCCCAAGCAGAGACCAGCATCCTCTCAAGGGCCTCGCTCCTCTCAGAATGCCGGACTCTGTGCTCCTGGGGACTGTTCTCTCTCCAAAGCTAGGCAACTTGCAGCTTTGATCTTATCCCAGATACTGGGTGCCATGGAAGAAGGTACCAGATAGCACAATGCCTCTAGGCTGCCAGGGATGCCTAGGGAAGAGTGGGAAAAGGAGTATGTGTGCCCAGCCATCCCGCAGGGCCTGTCTGACTGCCACGCTCCCTCCTTACCCTCGTCCCTTCTTCATTGAGTTCTTTGTATTTGGAGATTAACAGAAGTTAGAGAAACAGTAGACTGTTAGGATATATTTCTCTTTCCTGTCTACCTGCCCATACAAGAAAGGTACTACTTTCATGAAAATATAGGGAGCAAGTAGAAACAGAAACTGGGCATTCATAGTCATAGCCATTGAGTCCTCACAAACCCTGCAAGGTATATGCTGTTAGGCCCCATTCTGTAAAAGACAACACGAAGACTTGGGGGTTGGATGACTTGCCCAAGGTCATACACACATGGCAGAGGTAAAATCCAAGCCCAGTCTATCTGAGTCCAAAGTCATGCAAGTTCTTTTTTTTTGAGTCAGTCTCACTATTGCCCAGGCTTGAGTGCAGTGACATACTCATGGCCACCACAGCCTCAACTTGCTGGGTCAGGCGATCCTTCCATCTCAGCCTTCCAAGTAGCTGAAACTATAGGCATGTGCCACCATGCTTGGCTAATTTTTTTGATTTATTGTAGAGATGAGGTCTCGCTAAGTTGCCCAGGCTGTCCTCAAACCTGGGGGGGCTCAGGCTGTCCTCTCACCTTGGCCTCCCAAAGTGCTGAGATTATAGACGTGAGCCACTGTACCAGCCTGCCCTGCTAATTTTTTTTTTTTTTGAGTTGGAGTCTCACTCTGTCACCCAGACTGGAGTGCAGTGGCCGCTCCCGGCCACCACAGCCTTGACCTGCTGGGCTCTGGCGATCCTTCCGCCTCAGCCTTCCGAGTAGCTGGAACTACAGGTGCGCACTACCACGCCTGGCTTATTTTTGATTTATTACTGAGTTGAGGTCTCGCCAAGTTGCCTGGGCGGGTCTCGAACCCACGGGCTCAGGCAATCCACTCACCTCAGCCTCCCAAAGTGCTGGGATTACAGGCTGAGCCACCGAGCCCAGCTAATTTTTTTTTGTTTATCGTAGAGACAAGGTCTCGCCAAGTTGCCTAGGCTGGTCTTGAACCCTGGGCTCAGGCAATCCTCTTGCCTCAGCCTTTCAAAGTGGGGGGTTTACAGATGTGAGCCACTGTGCTCAGCTTGCAAGTTCTTTTCTCTGTGTCTAGCTTATCTTCCATGGGAACCTGGATGTTGTGAACATGTCCAGGGGATCCTGGTAGAGGGATTTGCATCCTCCTGACTCAGGCTAATTCCTAACCCAGGACTCAGCCCGGAGCTGGTACCATTTCAAAGCAGATTCCAACTGTCAAATCCTTCTTAGACTAGACTTTGAGTAACCTGTTTCCTGCACTCCTGTCCTGAGAGTCTCAACTCTCTCCTCTGTGCAGTGGGGGTGGATGGCCTGGTTCTGCCTTCTGCCCAGTGGTGTAGGGATATTGAGGTAATAGATATTAAAAAGTCTTGCAAAAATGAACCAAGATCTTGTGCTATAGAAAAGTCTCCTTCGCCATGGTCTTCCTCTTGTGAGTGGCTCCTGGCCTTACTCTGGACGAGGCTTAGGTCCAGGTGATACAGACAGTTGTTCCCTCCATCTTCCGGCAGCTCACCTGGCAGTGCACCAACCAGATGGCACGTCTCAAGGTGGGTGTGGGAGTCGGTGGCACCTCTCTGCCTCCAGTTGGGGACAAAGCATCCGGTGCCAGTCCCAATGCCAGTGCCAATGCCAGGGTGAGGACGAGGATTGTCACAGCCAGCAACTGCACGTTGGGAGTAGGGAGTTTCTGCTACTTTCCCGCTTGGCTTTCCGGCTACTACTTTACTCTTCTTACTCCTGAGTGGGGCCTCTGGTTTGAGTGTCATTTGGGGTTCGCCTTCAGGGGTCTCTGGCTGCCTGTGTTTGTCAGGGCTTCTGAGTGGGTAGCACCCTTACTTGATGGGCTGGAAGGGAGGTAAAAAGCCGCTTGTTGTCATCCCGGGTAAAGATGGACGAGAGAGAGAAACAGGTGCCAGTGCCAGTTGGGCTCCTGGGTCTGAAGAAATATGCGGTTCCCTCCCAGGCTGACTTTACAGTTAGCATGTGCTGTCCATGACATCATGGGCTTCAGACCTCAAGGACCCGGGACCTTGGCTGGGATCTGGGATCATGGCACCCTGCGTCTCCTTAGCATGCCCTGGTGCTGACTCTAGTCACCTGAAGCAGGCCAGGCAGCTTTGACATTAGCCTCAGGTTTGGGAGACCGAGCGAAAGATCCGGCAGGGAGTTGCTGACTGTGTTTCCTCCAGGGAGCCTTGTCAGAGCTCAGCCTGTGCTGTGTGTTTCTGTGAGGGTGGGATGATGCCCTATGGGTGGGAACACTGTTCCTTCTCCTGACCGGACTGTGTTTAGGGTAACACCACATGTAAGGAAGTGATCTGAGTGGGTTTCATGGCACGCCCAAGCATTTGTAAGCCTACATGTTGCTGGAATCATACTAACCACCACGTATCAGCTGCCCTGGTGAGGGACCCAGTCTTCTGGCCCTGTGGGGAGACAGGAGCACAATGTCACTAGGTCCCATGTGGGCGACCTGAGGCCCAGTGAGGTCTCAGCAGGAAGGAGGAAGATACCAGGCTGCTCATTGACTTCTTTCCCCCACCGGGTCCTCTCTTCCCTTCCTAGGCCGGATGCCCATCTCTCTCCTGGCCGGCTTTCCCAGTCCTGGCCCTGGCCCTCCCTTCTTTGGGAAACTCAAACACCACTGCCCTTTCATCCTTCCACCAGAACCCGTGAGCAGTGGCTTTTGACCGCCCCTCTCCCAGCTTACCCCTGACCTGGTTTTTGTTTTTTCCCTTTCCTCAAACAGTCTGCTCAAGGCCCACCCCTGAGCCAGAGATTGGCTTGCAAGCAGCCTCTCTCTCCTCAGACCTGGGGGGCGGGGAGGGGAAGTTCTGGAAAGTCATTGACAGAGGTTTAACCTAGAACATCAATTATAAACCAGCAGGGGCAGCAGACCCAGACTCGGGTGTCCTGGCACGGAGACAGCATGGTCTCGCTGGGACTCTGCAGTCCAACTGCCACGGTAAGAGGACCCACCTTCAGAGGCCTCTAGACACACTGTTCTGGGTGAGGGTGCCCACACACCGTGACCATTGTCACTCTTCCCTCTGGAGCTTGGCAGCCTTCTAGCACTTGGAAAAGGAGTGGGTGGAAGAGTCTGAGAGCAATCCTTGGCGAGCAGGAATCTGGGGCAGTGGATTGGATCAGATCATTGCTCATGGGGGTCAGCTCTGGTCAGGGGTGGGCAAGCTGAGGAGCAGGAGGTAGGCGGATCCTTCTTGACAATGGAAACAGATTCTGCCCGAGAACCCGGACAGAAAAGATGGACCATGCTTTGGACCAGCATGCCTGGATGTGATGGCGACAGTTGGGGGAAAGGCCACATGGTTCCCTGTGAAAGTGGGGATGCTGCCAGTGGTCGGGGAAGTCCCTATTCTTAGTACCGCACCAGGTCATGGGCACATGCTGTGCTCCAGCTCCTGGGCTGACCTGGGCCTTCACAAAATGTCCTGAAACTATAGAACAGAAAGGCCTGGCGTTCCTCAGGAATCTGGAAAATCGGAGGGCCAAGGTCAACTCTCTTCAAGATGTGAGGTATCCTAGACAGCAGTGAAGGGAAAACAGAACTACTTGTATTTTGGGAGACCAGACCTGTGGCGTTTGTTCAAGTGGGACTCACTGCTCAGATCTCAGGCGAGAGAACTTCTACCATTTCTTACAAGGAAACCTTTTCCTTAGATCAGGAGGAGGAGAAACTGATAAGGGTTCCAGTGCCTTTGGTTCTTTATCTTTAATTGCAAACAGGCCACACTCTCCGCCAAGTCATGGGATAACAGTTCAAGGCGAAGGGAGAAGCTGTGTGCGTGTTTGTGTGTGCATGCGCACAAGTGTGTTTGGGGGACATGTGAGAGGGAGGGGTGGAGGCGACGTGGACATCCCTGCTTCCTTTGGACTTCCCTCTGCTTAGTCCCAAACTCCCTGGGACCAGCAACTGATGAAGATTGTGTGTTTTCTTCCCAGTGTTCTAGAACCAGGGATAAAAGGATTGCGCGCGTAGGACTTTGTTTTCTGTGCCTCTTTTCGGTGACAGTGAAAACTGCCATCAGGAGGAGTCTGAGACAAGAAGGTAACCAGTGCTTACGAATCTGGATGGGTCTAGAATGATCTTTTTTGCACTTAATCTCTTTCTGACCAGAAATGCCAGTTTCTTCGGGGCAGGGACCGCTTCTCTTCTGCTCCTCTTAGTGACTAAGAATACCTAGCGTGTTGTAAAGGCTCTGTCGCTACTGATTAAATGAATGAATGAATGCTTTTTGGGTGGGGAGCCATATCATTCCCTCAGACCTCTCCAGCTTTGTCTTCTGTCAGTTCCAGAACAGTCTTCTCACCTAGTCATTGCCTGCTTGGTGCTTCCCTGTCCACAGCCTTGAGAGTTCATGTTACCACGGGACACCCCTTCCCATTCCTCCACCACCTGAAACTTCTCTTTGGACTTCTGTGCTGTCATTTACCAGCTGTATTTGTTTGTACCCTTCGCCCCTGCCCGTCCCTTCAGTTTCATTCCTGCCTCAGTTTCTCCTCTTTGCATTTCTACAGTTTCACACCTCTGCTCTTCTCCAGAGGGTTTTTAGAAAGAAAATGCCTGCTTATGCCCTGGGCTAAACTCTCTGGAGCCTGGGGAGCCTTAGCACCTTTGGGCCCCCTGGGAAGGTAGGTGTGGTAGTGGCTGGAGCTGGGCTGTGGGCACATGGACCCTCCCCACCTTGCCAAGGGCAAGTTCTTTCTCATGGTTTTCGCCCAAACCAGTGTACCTGCATTTCTCTGCTGGGGTTTCTGACCTTTCAAAATCTGGTCCCACTCTGGCAATCGAGTCTCATTTGAGGTTGATGATTATTAATTGGTAGCATGTGTTACAGCCCTAACATGGACCAGTGTGTGTGCATTCTCTTATTTAATCCTCCCAATGAACATACAAAATTGAACTGTTCTTATTTTTCAGAGTCTCAGGCAAGTTAGTTGACCCAGGTAACCTGTCTAATAAGCATCAGGGGTCCTCCTGGACCCTGACCCTAAACAGTCAGTTAGACCACACTTGCAGGGGCAAATGGTCAGCCCTCCTGTCCCTTCTCACTCGGGCACACCCAGGATAGGTGATGGTGCCCTGTGGACCAGGTACCATGTGCTTTCCCCAGAGCTCAGGTCAGCCCTCTCGTCCGTGACGCTTTACTTTGCTCTCCTCAACTCCTTTGCCTTCCTCCGTCTCCCTTGTCTCTCAAAGTAGTACCTTTGCATATGCTGGGTGTTCTGTATCTTATATTTTGAGTGTGCTAGTCTTGCCTTCTCATCCAATAGTTAAGTTTCTTGAAGGCAGAAGCTATGTTTTGTACGATCCTCTGTTCCTCAAGTGTGACATAGGCAATGCATTCTCAGTAAACACTTGATGGCTCTGACAGGATGAAATCTAATCACAATCCTGAGTGTGTGTTGTGATTTACAGTCCATGACACTGAAGCGACAATCTAAAGATTCACAGACAACAGATTCCTGATTTCCCATAAGATCTAAAGTTCTCAGTTGGTGTGCCCCTGCCTTCTCGGGGTTTTCAGTAATCTGACCTCTCACCTTGGAGAGGAAATTGTTATATTCAGTTGGACACTTGTCCTGCTTATGGTGAGCAGATAAGTCCTGGCAAGTCAGGAGCTGCTCCGTAGGTGGCGAGGCTGCGGGCTGTAGTTGCCAGGCTCTGTGCTTCCTCCCGCCCTGGGTGTGTGCTTCGGGGGAAAGGCGGATTGAGAGAGCTCTTGTCTTTTCTGCAGAACTCCATCACAACCCGGGAGACAAAATGTCCGCGCAGCTAGATGCTGGATGAGTGGTGACTGTGACCACACCGTCAGCCTGAGGGAAGAGCTGTGCTCCGATGTGACTCTGTGCTCGGAGACGGAGAGGTGGCTGTGTCAGGAGAGAGGACCATGACACAGCCGGGGGAGGAGGCCCTTCGCCAGCGATCACGCGGCTCAGTGGCCAGGGCCAAGAGTGACACAGAGGAGGGTAGCTGAGGTTGGCAGGCAGGGAGGCGTCATCACCGTAGCGTGATCCATCTTGACAGTCTGTCCACAGGGGACCCCTGGATGGCAGGGCAGGACGGTGTGTAAGGCACAGCACGGGACGATGGACAGACTGCGGCCTGCATGGCTTTGAGTTTTGAGACCATTGGGCAAGCTGTCCATCCTGATTTTCTATTTTCTTACTTACACTAATACCTGCCTTTCAAGGCTTCTGATGATTAAGTGAGATCATGTAAATCATTTAATGCAGTGTCTGGCACTCAGTAGCAAGCTCACACAAATTATCCGTGGTTCTGGCACTTTGCCATGTGGCCATTACGATAATACCAGCAATAGCGGATGCCCAGAACTCCGTCTCGGGTAGACTCCTGGCCCAGTGTTTGTGCTTGAATTCCAAAACATAGGCTGAAAGGTCAGATCAAGGGGATACAAAGGTATGTTCTCCTAATGGTCAAGAATAGGGAAAGTAGTGGCAACCATAGTCAAGGTCATGTCCTGCTTGGGATGCTGCTTCCTTCCTTCCTTCCTTCTAGGAACTGAAGCTCTTTTCCATTGAATTCCTTTACTACCTCTGTGGCTTGTAGGCTGAGCACATAGACAGTCCATTTGTCCAGAGAACCAAGCTTTCACCCCGACCTAGGCACTACAGTGCCTCCTCCATGGGGATACAGGGGTTAGGGTTTAGCAAAATAGCAGTAATAACCAGGAGTGGTTGCAGGTCGCACATTGTTTCTGAGAAACTGAATTAATCAACCAAGACAAGTCAGGCACATCAAGGGAAGTTGAGGAACCCAGGAACAAGCAGCAGTAGAAACCGCTAGAATTGAGGGGGTCAGGAGAGGAAATGGTGTTTCCTTCAAATACCAGTGAGGGCTGAAATAGCAGATGCTGAGGACCTCCAGCAGGGACCGTCATAGTGGCAAGACACAGCCTGGACCAGGACTGTGGCCCCAAAGCTGGCAGAGGTTAAGGAAGATACAGTATACCTTGCGTGTACTCTCTGCTTCTAACCTTGTCTCCTGCCTGTGACTCCTATTGGCTGAACCCGCAGGAGGGCAGCTCTGGTGCCTGTGTCCACAGGGCTTAGTCTCCCTGAGCACAGAGCAGGACAGTGAAAGGAATACAGGGAGGCAAGTAAAAATCCCCAGCCAGCGCGCCTTCTCAAAGGCCTAAGCCCTGGAGGGGCTATTTGCTCAGCAGATGTGGCTAGCAGGGAGCGTGAGGGCTCTGGCATCCTAGGGTCAGAGCAGCTGCTGCTTTTTGGGTGGGCTGCCAAACCCAAACTAGTCACTCATTCAAAATTAGATCATAAAGGGCAATTAGGAAAGATAATGAACTATAAGTAATCCAGATTGAAAGGAAAAAGTAAATGTATTTTTATTTTCAGCTGACATGAGCTTGTATAGAAAGATCCAGGGAATCCACTAAAAATCTATTCGAATTAATAAATGAGTTAAGCAAGGTTGCAGAACCCAAGATCAATATACAAGAATCAATTGTATTCCTAAACAATTGCAGTGAACACACTGAAAATGAAGAAAACAATTCCATTGACAATAGCATCAAAAAGAATAAATACTTAGAAACAAATTTAACAAAAGAAGTGTGAAACTTGTACTCTGAAAACTATAAAACACTGTTGAAAATAATTGAGAAGACCTAAATAAATGGAAAGATACATCATGTTTGTGGATCAGAGACAATAAGATGTTAAAATGGCAATAACCGTCCAGGCATGGTGGCTTACGTCTATAATCCCAGCACTTTGGGAGGCTGAGGTGAGAGGATTGTCTGAATCCACAGGTTCAAGACCAGCCCAGGCAACTTGGTGAGACCTCATCTCTACAATAAATCAAAAATTAGCTGGGCGTGGTGGCATGTGCCTGTAGTTCCAACTACTTGGAAGGCGGAGGCAGAAGGATCACCTAAGCCCAGCAGGTAGAGGCTGTGGTGGCTGTGAGCATGCCACTGCACTCCAGCCTGGGCGACATAGTGAGATTCCAACTAAAAAAAAAAAAAGATGGCAATAATCTTCAAATTGATCTGCAATCTGTATCACAATCCCAGATGCCTTTATTAGCAGAAATTGACAAGATGATCCTAATAGTCACATGGAAATGCAAGGGAACCAAAACAGCCAAAATAATCTTGAAAAAGAACAAAGTTGGAGGACTCACACTTCCTGGTTTTAAAACTTACTACAAAACTACAGTACCAAGGTGGTATAGTCCTGGCTTCTAGGTAGACACATGATAGATCAATGGAATAGAACTGAGAGCCTAGAGATAAACCTTCATTTACAGTCGGTTTCTTTTCTTTTCCTTTTTTTTTTTGTTTAGTTGGGGGTCTCACTCTGTCACCCAGGCTGGAGTACAGTGGCATGATCACAGCTCACTGCAACCCTGTCCTCTTGGGTTCCAGTGATCCATCTCAGCCTCCCAAGTTGTTGGGACTACAGGTGTATGCCTCCAAACCTAACTAATTCTTTTGATATTTTTGTAGAGATGAGGTCTCACATGTTGCCTAGGCTGGTCTCGAACTCCTGGACTCAACAAGTCCTCAAGCCTCGGCCTCGCAAAGTGCTGGGATTATAGGCATGAGCCACTGCCTGTCTGATTTTCAGTAAGAGTGTCAAGACAGTTTAAAAGGGAAATAATAGTCTTTTTTAAAAGCAGGATTTATTGAGAGGACAGAAAAGCTCCCAGAGCAGGAGGGGCCCAAGGAGGTTGCCCAAGAATAGTCTCTTTAACAAATGGTGCTAAAACAACAGATATCCACATATATAAGAATGAGATTGTGCCCTGACCTCATACTACTTACAAAAAGTAATTCAAAATGGGTCAAAGACCTCAATGTAAGAGCTCTAACGAAAACTCTTAGAAGAAAAACAAGTGTAATTATTTGTGACCTTGGGTTTGACCATGGTCATTTAGATATGATGTCAAAACACAAGCAGTAAAATAAAAAATAAACTGTATATAATCAAAACTCAAAATTTTTTGCTTCAAAGGATGCTGTCAAAAAAATGAAAAAGTCAACAAAATGGGAGAAAATTTTGGAAATCATCTGATAAGTAACTTGTATTTAGACTAAATCAAGAACTCTTAGGCCGGGGTGTGGTGGCTCATGCCTATAATTCCAGCACTTTGGGAGGCTGAGGTAAGAGAATTACCTGAGCCCACAGGTTTGAGACCAGCCTGGGCAACTTAGTGAGATCTCATCTCTACAATAAATCAAAAAAACTAGCCAGACGTGGTGGCGCATGCCTGTAGTTCTAGCTACTTGGAAGGCTGAGGCGGAAGGCTCGCCTGAGCCCAGCAGGTTGAGGCTGCGGTGGCCATGAGTATGCCACTGCACTCCAGCCTGGGCGACAGAGTGAGACTCTGACTCAAAAAAGCAAACAAAAACAGCAACAGAAGATGGCAATGGATTTGAATAGATATTTCTCCAAAAAAGAAATGCAAATAACCGATAAGCATATGAAAAGATGCTCTAGCCGGCTGGTGGCTCAGCCTGTAATCCCGCGCCTTTGGGAGACTGAGGTGAGTGGATTGCCTGAGCCTGTGGGTTCGAGACCCGCCTGGGCAGGCCAGACCTCATCTCTACAATAAATTAAAAAAAAAATTAGCCGGACATGGTAGCGCGCGCCTGGCTACTTGGAAGGCTGAGGCGGAAGGATCCCCGGAGCCCAGCAGGTCAAGGCTGCGGTGGCTGGGAGCAGCCACTGCACTCAGTCTGGGCGACAGAGTGAGACTCCAACTCAAAAAAAAAAGATGTTCAATATCATTAACCATCACAGAAATGAAAATCAAAACCACAGTAAGATATACTTCATACCCACTAAGATGATTAATCAAGAAGCCAGACAATACAAGCGTTAGCAAGGATGTGGAGAATTTGGAACTCTCATACACTGTTGGTAGAATTGAAAATGCAACTGCTTTAGGAAACAGTCTGAGCCAGGCACGGTGGCTTACGCCTATAATCCCAGCACTTTGGGAGGCCAAGGTGAGAGGATTGCCTGAGCCCATGGGTTTGAGAACAGCCTGGGCAACTTGGTGAGATCCCATCTCTACAATAAATAAAAAAATTTAGCTGGGCATGGTGGCATGTGCCTGTAGTTCCAGCTACTCAGAAGGCTGAGGCAGAAGTGTTGCCTGAGCCCAGCAAGTCAAGGCTGAGGTGGCTGGAAGCGTGCCACTGCCCTCTAGCCTGGGTGACAGAGTGAGATACCTACTCAAAAAAAAAAGAACAGTCTGGCAGTTCCCTAAGTGGCTAAATGTTAGAATTACCATATGATCCATCAGTTTTGCTCCTGAAAATGAAATGAAAATGTATATCCACCCATAGCAGTGTTGTTTACCATAGCCAAAAGTGGAAACAACCCAAACATTCATCAGCTGATAAATGGATAAATAAATGTGGAATAGTTATATGTTGCTCAACGATGGGGCTGTGCTCTGAGAAATGTGTCATTAGGTGATTTTTTTGTTGGGTGAACATCATAGAGTATGCCACACACACCTAGATTGTATAGTCTGCTACACACCTAGGCTACAGACCAGTACAGTGTGTTCCTGTACAAAATACTGGGGGCAGTTGTAACAAAATGGGAAGTGTGTATCAAAACATAGGGAAGGGCCAGGCTCGGTGGCTCAGCCTGTAGTCCTAGCACTTTGGGAGGCCAAGGCGAGTGGATTGCCTGAGCCCGCGGGTTCGAACCCGGGCATCATGGCAAGACCTTGCCTCTACAATAAAATAAAAAATTAGCCAGGCGTGGTAGCATGCGCCTGTAGTTCCGGCTACTTGGAAGGCTGAGGCGGGAGGATCGCCGGAGCCCAGTGGGTCAACGCTGGGGTGGCCTTGAGCGTGTCACACATTCCAGCCTGGGTGGCGGAGTGAGACTCCAACTCAAAAAACAAACAAACAAACAAACAAAAACCATGGGAAGGCACAGTTCAAATATGGTCTTATGATCTGGTGGGACCAAGATTATCATTGACTCATTATTGACCACAATGTTGTTAAGTGGCACATGATTGCATTCATATCATGGCATATTATTTAACCATCAAAATGAATGAAGCACTCACACATGCTACATGAATGAACCACAAAAACGATATGCTTGAGTGAAAGAAGCCAGACCAGTCGGGCACAGTGGCTCACGCCTGTAATCCCAGCACTTTGGGAGACTGGGGTGAGAGGATTGCCTGAACCTAGGGGTTCGAGACCAGCCTGGGTAGCTTGGCAAGACCTCGTCTCTACAATGTATTTAAAAAATTAACTTGGCATGGTGGCACATGACTATAGTTCCAGCTGTTTGGAAGGATGAGGTGGAAGGATTGCCTGAGCCCAGCAGGTCGAGGCTGCAGTGACTGTGAGTGTGCCACTGCACTCCAGTTTGGGCAACAGAGTGAGACTTTTTCAAAAAAAAAAAAAGAAAAGCCATTCTGTTTATTTATTTATTTATTATTTTTTGAGTTGGAATCTTACTCTGTCACCCAGGCTGGAGTGCAGTGGCATGCCACTGCAGCCTCCACCTGCTGGACTCAGGTGATCCTTTTGCCTCAGTCTTCCAAGTAGCTGTAACTACAGGTGTGCGATACCAGGCCCGGCTAATTTTTTTTAATTTATTGTAGAGACAAGTTCTCACCAAGTTGCCCAGGCTGGTCTCAAATCCCTGAGCTCAGGCAATCCTCTCACCTCTGCCTCCCAAAATGCTGAGATTCAGGCATGAGCCATCGCAACCGGCTTTTTTTTTCTTTTTTTTCATTCTGCTTATATGAAATGTCCGAAATAGGCAGATCTATAGAGACAGAGTAGATTACTGCTTGCCAAGGGCTGAGGAAGCTAAGTAGGTTATAGCTAAGACATATGAAATGTTCTCAAATTTATCATGGTGATAGACACACATCTATGAATATGCTAAAAAAATCGAATTGTACTTTAAATGTGTGAAATATATAATATGTGGATTATATCTTGATAAAACTGTTAAAAGCAAAAATCTGAGGCCAGGTGCAATGGCTCACTCCTGTAATCCCAGCACTTTGGGAGTCCGAGGAAGGAGGATTACTTGAGGTCAGAAGTTTGAGACCAGCCTATGCAACACAGCAAGACCTCATCTCTGCAAGAAAATAATTACCTGGGTATGATGGCGCATGTCTGTAGTCCCAGCTGCTCAGGAGGATGAGGCAGAAGGATTGCCTGACCCCTGGAGTTCAAGGGTACAGTGAGCCATGATCTGAATTACTGCACTGCACTCCAGCCTGAGTGACAAGAGTGAGACCCTGACTCAAACAAAATAAAAAACCCCACCTGGCCCTTAAGGGTAACTCAGTAGGTTGAAAGACTGTGATTTAATGACGAAACGTTCCTATCTCGCTATTACTACTGGCCCTGGCTCCCCTTGACTGGGTGCCCACCACTGAATATCCTCAACCTCTTTCTGGTTCTTAGAGAACGGGGACATCCCGGCTCCAGTAGAAAGTGTTAATTCCAATTTAATTTAGGTTCAATTAAACATTGTACTGTGAGCCAGGCCCAGGTTAGGTACTCTCTTGAGAAATCAGGGACCCTGGTGCTGAAAGGACTTGATTATTCTCGAGTTTGCTACTTCTTATAGGCCCTTCTGAGCCTCAATTTTCTTATCAGTAGAATGAGGGCTGATAATGCCGCATGGGATTGTGGTGACAATTAAGTGAGCTAGAAGGTGCGTGGCATATAGTAAGCAAAAAATAAAAGCTTCTCTCCAGTGCTGGGACATGTTGTCTATACCAGGTTTATATAACAGAGATGAGTAAGGTGTGTCTGCTCCAAAGAGCTCAAGGGTGGCCACAGGGCCTGGGAGAAGCAGGCCAGGAATACCCAGCATGCTCTGGGCCAGGGCAGGGAACCAGGGAAGGCTTCCTGAGGGAGGGAGTAATGAAATGGAACTCTGAAGAGGGAGAAGATATGCTTTTCACATGTTGCATTTTGTTCATGTTTTGAATAATCATGTACATGATACAAGTTCAAAAGGGTAAACAGTGAAAGATAAACCTTTCTCTAGAGGTGGCCACTGTTACCAGCTTCTGGAGTCTTATTCTGAAAATATTCCACATGTATACGAGCATATGTGTGTATATCAGGATGCCTCTCATCTGAGCAGATTTTGACATATTCCACTTTGTGGTCTGTGGGAACCAGGAGGCTCTTGCTAAGCCGTGGGTTAGGCTCCAGGTGTTCCTATTCGTGCTGCTTACCTGTCTCACACTCAGGTTTGGCCATTACTGCAGTGGGGCTCATCAGTAAGAATGTTGGCTCCCTTTCTCTCCAATTCTCTGGAGCTGGAGACCAGGCCATCTGTTCTCCTCGCCCTCCTGTTACTTTGGTGTGCTCTGTCCTGGAAATATTCTCTGCCTTTCTCCTGTCTTGGCTTCTCCTGTCCCCCTCTTCTTTCTCGCTGGTTTTTCCCTTGTCGGTGGAGCACAGACACACACACAGCAGCTTCCTGACAAGGGATGTGGAAGCCCTTGCTCTTTCTCTCTGTTTTGCCTTCATATGTGATGGATAGTTTAGCTGGATAGAAAACTGCGGGTTGGAAATCATCTTTCCTTGACAAGGTGAAGGATCGCTTTGTACTTTTCCAGCTTCTCAAATTTGAGAAATCTTTCTGATTTCTGGTTCTTTGTGTAATTTTTCTCCCTCCCTTTCTGAAAGCTTACAAGATGAGATTTTTAAGCATGCTTTGGTATATATATGTGTTTGTCTTTGAGGCTCTCAGTCGTTCCTTCCAGAGTGGAAACTCATGTTCTGTCCTGAGGGTTTCTTGAATGATTTCCTTTCTTCACCTTTGTTTTTCACTATTCTCTTTTTCTAAAACTCCTATTATTTAGCTTTTGGATATCTTGAGCTGACCTTCTAATTTTTTTCCTTTTTTTTCATCTCTTTGTCTTTTTGCTTCAGTTTCTAGGAGATTTCCTTTTATCTTCCAACTCTTCTATTGACTTTTTTTTTTTTTTTTGAGTCAGAGTCTCACTCTGTTGCCCAGGCTGGAGTGCAGTGGCTTGCTCATGACCACTACAGCTTCAACCTGCTGGTCTCAGAGGCACCACCATACCCTGCTAGTGTTTTGATTTATTGTAGAATGAGGTCTCGCCAAGTTGCCCAGTCTGATCTTGAATCCCTGGGCTCAGGCAATCTTCTTGTCTCTGCCTCCTAAAGTGCTGGCATTATAGGCATGAGCCACCACACTGACTTTTCTACTGACTTAAAAAATTTGTCTTGTGGCCAGGCTCAGTGGCTCAGCCTGTAATCCCAGCACTTTGGGAGGCTGAAGCAAATGGATTCAAGACCCACCTGGGCAACTTGGCAAGACCTTATCTCTACAATAAATTAAAAAAAAAGAAATTAGCCGGGCATGGTAGAACATACCTGTAGTTCCGGCTACTTGGAAGGCTGAGGTAGAAGGATCACTGGAGCCCAGCAGGTAGAGGCTGCAGTGACCAGGAGCGTACCACTGCACTCTAGTCTGGGTGACAGAGTGAGACTCCAACTCAAAAAAAATTTTTCAGTGCAGTGGCACACTCCTGGCCACCCCAGCGTTGACCTGCTGGGCTCTGGTGATCTTTCTACCTCAGCCTTCCAAGTAGTTGGCACTACAGGCATGCGCTACCACACCCTGCTAATTTTATTTCTCGTAGAGACGAGGTCTCACCAATTTGCCCGGGTGAGTCTCGAATTCGCAGGCTTAGGCAATCCACTTGCCTTGGCCTCCCAAAGTGCTGGGATGACAGACTGAGCCACCAAGCCCAGCCTTGTCTTCTGTTTTTAACTTCCAAGAGCTATTTAACTCATAGAATGGTTTTTTAAAAACACGTGTATGGCATCCTGTTGTCTCACTGATGTCATCTTTTCTCATTTCTCTGAGTATGTGAATGCCATGCTTATTTCTTTAGGTTTCCTTCTCTCTTCTTAGTTGGTTTTCTCCAAATTGCTCTTTTCTGCTGCTTTCCTTTGGTCTCTGTCATCTTGCTTCTGGAAAGCTTTCTCCCCGCCCTCATTGCACACATCAGCCCATTTGACCCAGTTTTGGGGAGGGGGACCCTGGAGCTGCCTTTAGAGGATTTCTGGTGGTTAGGTAGAAACCCGTAGTTTGACCAGGCGTGGTGGCTCAAGCCTGTAATCCCAGCACTTTGGGAGGCCGAGATGAGGGGATTGCCTGAGCCCACCGGTTCAAGCAGTTGGTCAACTTGGTGAGACCTCACCTCTACAATAAATCAAAAAATTAACTGGGCGTGGTAGCGCGTGCCTATAGTTCTGGCTATTTGGAAGGCTGAGGCGGAAGGATCGTTGGAGCCCAGCAGGTCAACGCTGGGGTGGTTTTGAGTGTGCCACTGCACTCCAGCCTGGGTGATGGAGTGCGACTCCAACTCAAAGAAAGAAAGAAAGAAAGAAAGAAATCCATAGATTATTAGCTTTCCCCGCTGCCAGGGCTGCCACGCAGTTCACCTGAGCCACCTCCGGTTTTCGCAATCATGTTGCTGTTGTCTCCTCCTGTTCACTCTGTCTCTGGGCGTTTGTAGCTTTTTAAAAAATTGCTTTACTGAAGTTTTGGTGGAATTTCAGGAGGGAGAAAAATTAGATGCGTAACTCAGACGAGGAACAGGATTTGCATAGGTGGGGTGGGGAAATGTCTGGGGGAGAGAGTACTCGGAGAAAGATGGGAGGGTGCCTAGATTCTTGGAAACAAAGAGGAGGCAGCCAGGCTGGAGTTACGGGATCCCAGAGGCTGAGGAATGATAGGAGATAGGGCTGGACAGGCAGGTTGGACTAATCGTGGTGAGGCCTCAAGGATACTTGAGAGTCTTACCTGTGGGCAGTGGGGAGTCATAGAAGGTTTTTAAGAAGAGTGAGATCATACCTGGAGTTTGAGGTGTTAATGACGGTGGTACGTGGTGTGGGTTGGTAGCTAAAGCCCTGGTAACGGGTAGGGTTTTTTATACAATAGTTCAAGTCTTAACAAGAGGACAATTCAGGGTGCTTTAGTAGAAATGAAAGAAGGGGCAACCAGGAGCAGTGGCTCATGCCTATCATCTCAGTACTTTGGGGGACCCAGGTGAGAGGATTGCCTGAGCCCATGGCTTCGAGGCCAGCCTGGGCAATGTGGTGAGACCTCATCTCTACAATAAATCAAAAAATTAGCCAGGCGTGATGGCATACACCTGCAGTTCCAGCTGCTTGGAAGGCTGAGGCAGAAGGATCACCTGAGCCTAACAGCAGGTAGAGAGGCTGGGGTGGCCGTGAGTATGCCACTGGATGACAGAGTGAGACTCTGACTCAAAAAAAAAAAAAAAAAAATGAAATAGGGGAAGGATGTGAGGGATTTAAGAAGTAAAACTGTCAGGACTTCTTGACCAGATGACAGATGATGGAGGGGGAAGGGCTGAAGATGTCCCCAAACGTAAGCCTTGGTTGCTGGGGAGAGGGTGGTGAGGACAGGAGGAGGTGTTTGGTTGGGGCTTTGGTGTATGTATGCTGTTTAGGATGGGAATGGAGGGTGGGGGCACTTTCTTCTGTAGAGTAGCCATTTGACATTTGACACAAACACCAAAAACTGTGATTTTAAACCCTTGTACTTCACCCTACAAATGCCTATGTTGGGGAAAACAGGAGGAAGCGAGGGGAGAGGCGGTATTGAGGCTAAGAGTAAGGAAATCAGTCTCTTAGAAGGCAAAAATATAATAATTTTCAAGTTGTTAAATTAGATTATTATTAGCCAGGCACAGTGGCTCACGCCTGTAATCCCAGCACTTTGGGGAGAGGGAGGTGAGAGGATTGCGAGTCCAGGGTTTCGAGACCAGCCTGGGCAACTTAGCGAGACCTCATCTCTACAATAAATCAAAAAATTAGCTGGGCGTGGGTGGCATGCGCCTGTGGTTCCAGCTACTTGGAAGGCTGAGGCGGAGGAATTGCTTGAGCCCAGCATGTCGAGGCTGCAGTGACCATGAGTGTGCCACTGCACTCCAGCCTGGGCAACAGAGTGAGATTCCTACTAAAAAAAAAAAAAAAAAAAAAAAAAATTAGATTATCAAAAGAATTTTCATTTTGATGTCTTCCCAGGTTGATTTTTAGCGTTGCAAAGTGATGTCTGAACTACTCTGAGACACTGACAGGCTCCTCTTTCCTTTCTTCCTTAGCTCAGCCTCATGTTTTCACCAAGTGCGCGCTCTGTACAGTAGGCACTTAGAAAAAGAGGCCTCTTTGCTTGGTTTCTTGAGCCAAAAGGGAGAGTGAGAGGGGCCTCTGTGCACCTGGTTCCCCTCACTTCTTGTCTCTCGTCCCTTCCGGGATGCACATGCCATCTGGTGTTCCGTCAGGGGTGGTTCTGGGGAGGTGAGGAAGGGCCCCGATTATAGCGTTTGCCAGTTGCTCTGGCATAAACACACCCACTATGGCCAATTTCAGGATACCAGCATGATGGCACTGAGCACAGAGCTGAGAAGAACCGGTGGGAGGGAGCTGTACCCTGTGCACGTGGCTCACGGTGGGTCCCTCACCGACATGGTGTGTGTGGCAGGGCCTCGCCTTATGGGTTATCTGACTTGTTCTGCTCTGGTCCAATTCAGCTCCCAAGGGGCAACTCAGCCAACAGGTTTCTCACCGGTGCTGCCTTCCAGTTCTTCCTTCTCCGCCCATGCCCATGCTGGCCATCAGCTGCAGATCCAACATTAGTACTAAACACAAACACTCAAAGCCAGCATTTCTAATAAAGGCTGATTGCGTGTTAGGCACACAATCAGTGGCTAAACACGTTCCATGCATCAGTTCGTCTGACGTTTGTCACAACCCTACGAGGCACCTCTAGTTCTTATCTCTGATTTGACAGGTGAAGAAATGGAGGCCCAGAGATTAAGCAACTTGCCCAGAGTCAGTGGGGCCCTGAATGGAGCCCAGGCAGTCTGGCCCCAGGGGTCTGACCCCTGTGTTTCCCTGCCCTGATGCAGCAATATCTGGGAATTCTCTTCACATATTTCTTTTCTCTTACAGCCCAAACAGGGCCTCAGTGCTGCCGGCTCATTAGGGTTGCCAGATAAAATACACGACGTCCAGCTACATTTCAATTTCAAATCAACAGCAAATAATTTTGTAGTAGAATTATGTGCCAAAGACTACATAGGATATGCTTATACTTAAATTTTTTTTTTTTTTTTGCTGTTTATCTGAAATTCAGATTTCAACGGAGTAGTTTGCATTTTAATTTGCTAAGTCTGCCAGCCCTCAGCCGATAGCTTTGTCTTGCTTGGAAAGAGTCAGGAGCACAGGAGGAAGTTGAAGCAACAGGCTTGCCGCTTCGTTTCTCTGGGCGGGCTATGCTGGTGACTACAAATCTCTGATTCTTGGCACGTTTCAAACTAAAACATACTTAATAACTGCGCCCCAAATGTGTCTAACTTCTGCTTTTTTCCTCTAAAGAAAGAACATTAAAAGAGCATTGTGTAGGAATGTACCAAAATACAGATTGGAAACGGCTTTGCTTCCCTTCTCCAGGATTAGATAAATCACAACAAGAAATTTAAGAATCTCTTATACAATCAGTCTAACATTATGCTATTCCAGAAGACTCACTTGACCTAAACCAACTCATTCAGAAAATGAAATTCTCTTAAAACTCCCTCAGAGGGAAATGGCACTGCTTTTTCTTATCTGTATCTTTTGTTGATTAGTCTGACCATACATTTTTCTTAAAGTTTAATCTCAGTCATCTCTGACGCAGCTTGAATTAATTATTCTTGGTTCTTGGAGCAGCTGTGGTGGAAGGAGCTTGGATGTCAGTAGGAAGTCTTGTTGCCTGCTGACTGATCTTCCTTGGGCTGCCGCTTTGCTCTTTTGGTTGTGCCTTCTGGAATGTGATGTCTATACTTCTCAGCCTCAATAAGTCAGAGTGAAAAAGCTCTTAGTCATTCTAGGCCTTGGCCGAGTCAGTACATTGGGTGACACATGTGGCCAGACACTGAGATGTTTTACAAGTGAGACTGTCTCAGAAAATATAGGCACTTTGGTCTCAGGGGAGGAGGTGTTCTCATCTAGTTCAAGGCCAATCTTTCACCTGTGCTGTGGAGCCCTCCCCATCCCTGAACTTGCCTCACCTCTTACCCTTGCTCTCACTTTTTCTGTCTCTTTCTCTCCTTCATTATCTCCTTCTCCCCCAGCACTTTCCTCTCCTTCTTATAATTTGCGAAACATCCTTCCCTGCAGTGGGTAGCTGCCACATATATGATGCTTAATGAATTTATATCTAGATTGTGTAAAGATTTAATTCAACTCAGTAAGAAAAAGGGCAACCAGCCCAGCAGAAAAGTGAACAAATGACATGAACAGGCAATTGACAAAAGAGAAAACCTAAAAATATGTCCACAATTGTAATAGCTAACTTACTAACCAGAGAACTGAAAATTAAAACATTTATACCATGATGCCATTTTATACTTAGGAAATTAACAAAAATCATGGTCTGACAATAGAAGAGGTGGTAAAGATGTGGGGAAAGAGACATTCTGTAGTGCTTTTGGTGGCTGTGTCAATTATTTATCTTTTTATTTTATTTTTTAAGTGAGAAAACAGGATTTATTGAGAGGACAGAGAAGTTCCCATAGTGGGAGGGGGCCCGAAGGGGTTGCCCCAACTGTGTCAATTATTAGGACAACTATTTTGAAGAGAGATTTGGCAGTATTGACATTTAAAAATATGCCTATTGTCTGATGCAGCAATTCTAATTCTAGGTATATGTCTTAGAGAAATTCTTGTACTTTTTGCAAGGGGCAAGGTTATTCATTTTTTAACATTTTAATTGACTTTTTATTATGACTGTTTTCTTTTTTTTTTTTTTTTTTTTGAGTCAGAGTCTCACTCTGTCACCCAGGCTGGAGTGCAGTGGCATGCTCATGGCCACCGCAGCCTTGACCTCTTGGGCTCAGGCAATCCTTCCACCTCAACCTTCCAAGTAGCTGGAACTACAGGCATGCACTACCACACCCAGCTAATTTTTGTTTTTAGTTGTAGAGATGAGGTCTTGCCAAGTTGCCCAGGCTAGTGTGGAACCTGTGGGCTCAGGCAATTCTCTCACCTCAGCCTCCCAAAGTGCTGGGATTATAGGCGTGAGACACCATGCCCAGCCTATGACTGTTTTCAGACATACATAAAGATGGAGCAGATAATGTCATGAATTCTATGCACTTGTTACCCAACTTTCACGGTGATCATTTTGCCAATCTATACAGCATAGTTCTTAGTAGCGAAAAATGTGAAACAACCTGCCTGTTACCATCTTAGTCTATTTGGGTTGCTGTAACACAGTATCGTAGACTGAGTGGCTTACAAACAACAAAAATTTATTTCTCACAGTTCTGGAGGCTTGGAAAGTCCAAGGTCAAGGTCAAGATTGATTTGGTGTCTGGTGAGGGCCCACTCACTGTGTCTCACAGAGTGGAGAGGCAGTGGAACATTCTCAGATCTCTTTTATAAGGGGTCGATCCCATTCTAGAAGGCTCTTCCTCCATGACCGAATCTTCTCTCAGAGGCCCTGCCTCCTAATATCACACTGGGGGTTAGGATTTCAACATATGGATTTGTTCAATACCAGTCCCTCAGTTGGCCTGACTAAACTGTGATATATATAATATAATATTATCCAGACATTACAATTAATGAACTAGGTCTACTTGTATGAATGTGGTTGAGTTTCAAATATTGTATTGGGTGAAAAAAAGCAAGTTAAAAATGACTATATCAGCCGGGCTCGGTGGCGCAGCCTGTAATCCCGCACCTTGGGAGGCTGAGGTGAGTGGATTGCCTGAGCCCGCGGGTTTGAGACCCGCCTGGGCAACTTGGTGAGACCCCATCTCTTCAATAAATCAAAAAATGAGCTGGACGTGGTAGCACACGCCTGTAATTCCAGCTACTTGGAAGGCTGAGGCGGAAGGATCGCCAGAGCCCCAGCAGGTCGAGGCTGCAGTGGCCGGGAGCAGCCTCTGCTCTTCAGTCTGGGTGACAGAGTGAGACTCCAACTCAAAAAAAAAAAAAAAAATGACTATATCATTTATAAAAAATATTAAAACCTAAATGTACAGTTATGGCTACGCATCTGTCTAATCAGTGTAAAATCAACAAGGGGGAGTCATGGCTCTGGAGAGAGAAGGAAAAAAGGACAGGGAATGGAATTAGAAAGAACCACAAGGGAAACTGCAACTGTACACTGTGGTTTTCCCTTTCGTTAAAGTTAACTTTTATTTCATCAAAATAATACATAACAGCAGACACTTCTGAAAGTCAAATTGTGCCGCAGGTTTATAAAAGCCTCTGACCTGTCTGCCCACCGTGTGTGAGGGCTACCCCATAACTCCAACTGCTTACCCTCTTGTCCCCAATAGCATCCTCTCTGTTTATTGATCTCCTCCTATGGAAGGTTTAGCTCACTTTTACTGCCTTCCCCACCTGCCCCAGACATAAACCCACTTTCCCCTCATCCTTTCAATGTGACTATGTAATCATTTTGGTTTAAGTACATTTTTGGATTTTACATTCTTAAAATCAAACAAGCATTCACATCTGAAAATACAGAATGTATACTCTGGTAGCGTTTTCTTGTGTAACTTCTTGTTTTCCTCGAGCTGATGTTTGCCTTTTTTTTTTAAATCAGAGTCTTGCTCTGTCACCCAGGGGGGAATGCAGTGGCACACTCAAGGCCATTGCAGCCTCGACCTGCTAGGCCTAGGTGATCCTGCCTCCTCAGTCCTTCAAGGAGCTGGAACTACAGGCGTGTGCCACCACGCCCAGCTAATTTTTTGATTTATTGTAGAAACAAGGTCTCACCATGTAGCCCAGGCTGGTCTTGTACCCATGGGCTCAGGCAGTGGTCTCACCTCAGTCTCTTAAAGTGCTGGGATTACAGGTGTGAGCCACCACGCCTGGCTTGATATTTGCCTTATTCCTTCAACCCCAGGCAAACATATACAACTCTCCATCCTTTCAGAGACGTCTGGTTATCTGCCTTTTGTTTTGTTTGATACCCATCCCTTCTCGGGGGCCCCTACCTCTAGGCGGTTTCCTGGGATTCCCTTCACTTGCAGCCCATGCGTTCCCTCTGCTTTCTCTGTGCTGGCTATCTGGGTGTCTGGATCCTTCCTCGTCCTTTGTTTCATTAGTGCCCATCCCTGATTGTTTTGGGCAGACAGGCACATAGGAACTAATGTTTCCAAGGCCAGACATGTCTGAAAGTCTCCATGTGGAACTCCATACTTGATGAGTAGTGTAACTGGGCAGAGAACTCCAGATTGGAATGCATTTTCCCTCAGAAGTTTGAGGTATTGTTCCAGTCGATTCTGGCTCCAGGGTCACTGTTGAAGGCTGCTGGATGTGACCTCCTTTTGTCTTCAGAATGGTAGGAGACTGAAAGATGGTGTCTGGCTGTATCCAGGTCTTAATTCCTGGACCCTGTCATTATTACCTTATAAGGAAAAAGGACTTTGCGGGTGTGTGATTAAGAATCCTGACCTGGGGAAATGATCCTGGATCAGCCAGTGGGCCTCAAAGGCTACCACAAGTGTCCTTAGAGACATATGCTGAGAAGGTCATGTGGAGACAGAGGCAGAGATTGGAGTGATGTGGCTGTATTCAAAGGAGTTCTGCAGCCACCAAAAGCTGGAAGAGGCAAGGAACGGCTTCTCCCCAGAGGCTTCGTGTAACTGATGTTGAATTTCTGAACTCCAAAAGTGAAAGAGAACATATTTCTCTTGTTTTAAACCACCAAGTTTGTGGTGATTTTTTATCATAGCCACAGGGAACTGACATTGGAAGCTTATGAAAGCCCGCATTTATTTATTTATTGACAGATGATAATCGTACATGTTCATGGGGGACATAGTGATGTTTTGATACGTATAATGTATAGAGACCAGATCTGGGTAATTAGCATACCTGTCATCATGAGATCCCTTCTGGTCCTTTTTCCGGGTGGGACTTCTGGCATCATACTGGGCCCTCAGATCCCTTTCCACTTGGAATGTGTGTCCGTCGGTTCCAGGATTTTCAAGGATAATTACGCTCCCGTGTTTATCTTCTCTCTTCCCGGGATTCCCAGACAGCTGGCTATTGGACTTGCTGGACTGAGTCTCTTATTTTCTTACCTGTTATCCTATTTTCCTTTGTTAGTTTTTCTGGATAACGTCCTCAACTGTCTTTTAATTTTCCTATTTATTATGTTTCAAAACGTCTGCAACTCTATTTTTAATTTTCTAGAGCTCTTTCTTGTTGCCTTTTTAAAATAGCTGCCGCCTCTTACTTAATGGATGCAATAGCTGCTTCTTGTTTCTCTAAGGAGATTAATTATAGTTTTTCTAAGTATTTGTTCTCTGTATTACTTTTCTCCTCTGAGGTCCCTTTTTTCAAAATTCCTGATTTGTTTTGGTGAATTTTTCAGTGATTTCCTCATACATCTGGTGATGTTTGACAGACCATTCACAGTGAAGATGTGACACCCAAGCCATTGGGCAGGGAGGAGCTTGGTGGCCCACAGTCCCCGGGAGGTGAGACCTGGGGCAGGCTTTTCCCTGGGGGCCCCACTGCATGTCAGTGGCTGCAGGACTTCCGTTTTCCTGGAGAGGAATCCTCCAGCTTGCTGCCTGGAGAAGAGTCTGGTGCTCGCTCTGTAATGACTCTGTGGAGCCGAGGGGACCTGCCACTCCATCCCTGCGAGAAGCCCAGTGCTTTACTCCCTGGTTGAGCTTGAAACCTCGTGTCTTCGGAAAGGTGCTGTTGTGTGGTGATCAAGAACAGGGCCCTGGGTTCCAGTGACCAGGATGCACACCTCAGTTCCGACACATCCTTGCAACACACCCTTAGGCATGCAATGTGGCCTGTCCTGCCTGATTGTCAGTTTCCACAGCTCTAGACCTGGGAGCGGCAGGTGACCCTATCACAAGAGATATTGAGAAGAACAGAGTGTGCTCTGAGAACTGCACTGCACAGCCTTGGGCCGCTGGGGTTTGCTGTTACTGTCTTTCCCCCAGGGATGGGGAGGGTCCCCAGGCTGTGTGTGATGGGGGAGGAGGCTTTGACCACGTTTTCTATTTGCTCCTTCAGGCTCACTAAGTCCGGGACTTCCCAGGGGTCCACAGCTCAGATTCACTCTCTTGGCAGGGCTTCTCTGAGTTCTCTGTGCCTGTCATTGCAAGTACATGTGCTAACCATTGTCCAGGTTTTCTTGACCTCTTTCCTCTGCAGCTATCAGCCTTCTGTTTCTTTGTCCTTGTGGGTGTATGCTCTTTAAAAAAAAAAAAATCCTAGCCGGGCTCGGTGGCTCAGCTTGTAATCCCGTGCTTTGGGAGGCTGAGGTGAGTGGATTGCCTGGGCCTGCGGGTTCGAGACCCGCCTGGGCAACTTGGCGAGACCTCATCTGTACAATAAAATAAAAAAATTAGCCGGGCGTGGTAGCGCGCACCTGTAATTCCGGCTACTCGGAAGGCTGAGGCGGAAGGATTGCTGGAGCCCAGCGGGTAGAGGCTGCAGTGGCCGG
>NW_007250963.1:24891-25884 GCF_000164805.1 Carlito syrichta | reverse complement strand
AGGATTGCCTGAGCCTGGGGGTTCAAGACCAGCCTGGGCAACTTGGTGAGACCTCATCTCTACAATAAATCACACACACACACACACAACAAATCCTTACTGATTTCAGAAGGGAATAGAAAGAAATCCCTGTGTTTGATCCATTGCAACTCCCAACCTATTTATTTTTTTATTTCTTTTTTTTTTTTTTGAGTAGGAGTCTCACAATGTCACCCAGGCTGGAGTGCAGTGCCACACTCACGCCCACTGCAGCCTCAACCTGCTGGGCTCAGGCAATCCTTCCACCTCAGCCTTCTTAGTAGCTAGAACTACAGGCACATGCCACCATACCCAGCTGATTTTTTTTATTTACTGTAGAGACAAAGTCTCGCCAAGATGCCCAGGCTGGTCTTGAATGCCTGGACTCAGGCAATCCTCTCGCCTCCACCTCCCACAGTACTGGGATGACAGGTGTGAGCCATCGTGCCTGGTTCCAACCTATTTCTTAAGGTGGAATGTGAGGAAATTGTGTCAGTGTAGACTTGCAGTTTAGACTAGACTCATAGTATATTGCTAGTTACCCTGTTTGTAGTTTTCAAGCATTTCATTAAAAAAAAAAAATTTCCTTGATTCTAAGACTTCCCCCACCCCCATTCATCCACCTTCCTCTTCTTACCCAAACTTTCTAAGAGTTCTTGTCCAAACTTTGGGGAGTTTGAAGTAGAGACTTTCTCACCCCCAAGAGCTCTGTCCTCCCTTTCCTTCCTTCCCTTCTAAGACTGCTCCTGCTTGGGCCACCAGGGAGCCCTCTGTTGTCTAGTCCGGTGGCTCAAGCCTATAATTCCAGCACTTTGGGAGGCTGAGGTGAGAGAATTGCCTGAGCCCACGGGTTGGAGATCAGCCTGGGCAACTTGGTGAGACCTCATCTCTACAGTAAATAAAGAAAAATTAGCTGGGCGTGGTAGTGCATGCCTGTAGTTCTAGCTACTTGGAAGGCTGAGGTGGAAGGATTGC
>NW_007250963.1:0-24678 GCF_000164805.1 Carlito syrichta | reverse complement strand
CAGGTTGAGGCTGTGGTGGCTGTGAGTGTGCCACTGCACTCCAGCCTGGGCAACAGAGTGTGACTCCAACTTAAAAAAAAATTCTTACTAAAGCACTGGTAAGGAATAAAAAAAAAACACTGTTCTTGGACACTGGTCATCCCAGCTTCCTCGGCTCTCATGATAATGCTCTCCCCGTAGCTCTGGCCGGTCCCTGGGTGTCCACTCTGTGTGGTCTCCTCTCTCTCTGTTCTTGTCTATGGATGTTCCCCTCCTGATTTAATGTCCCTGTCTGGCCGAGGATGACTCCCAGGCCTGTGTCTCCAGCTCAGAACTCTCCCTATGGGAGACTCACAATCTAGCTGTCTGTCCAGCTGGAAGCTCTTTGGGTTCAAAGTTGAGTCATTGGTTTCTACCCACGTCTGCTTCTTTAATTTGGTGTTGCTATCATTCAGCTGAAAATGGGAACTGGGGTCATCCTTCCTTGCTGCCTGTCTACCTCCCACCTAACAGATGCTGTTGATTTTACCTCCTCTAGGTATTTCTAGCCACTGTCCCTCTTCTGTTCCCACTGCCGGCACCCTGGTTCAGGTCTTCACTGACTCCTGCTTACACCGGAATATCTTCCTAGCTGATCTTCCATTTCTTGGCTTTCCTCCTCAAATCCAGCTTCCTTGAAGCTGCCAGATTGCAAACTGTCTCTCCCATGCCTGATCTTTCTATAGCACCCCTGACATGGAGGCTGAACCTCCTCTCCTCCTCCCTCCTCTACCTGCCTGCCTCCCTCTCTGTCTGGACACCGCTTCCTCCTCCTCACCCTGGAGTCTTGCCTCTGCAAGGTCCTCCTGCGTACTCTGTCCAGCACAGTAATTCACGCCTGCAGTCCTGGCACTTTGGGTGGCCTAGGTAAGAGGACCGCTTGAAGTCAGGAGTTTGAGAGCAGCCTGGGCAACATACGAGACTCCGTCTCTACAAAAAATTAGCTGGACATAGTGGCATGCACCTGTAGTCTCAGCTACTTGGGATGATGAGGCAGAAAAATCACCTGAGCTCAGGATGTCACGGCTGCTGCACTCTAGCCTGAGTGACAGAGTGAGACCCTGACTCTAAAAAAAAAAAAAGAAAGCCCAGTTTCCAAATAAGATCACATTTTTGGGGTGCTGGGGGGCTAGGACTTCAACTTATCTTTTTCTTGGAGACACACTTCAACCTATAACATTGAGTGACACCCGCTTATCCTGAGTTTGCCAAGCCTCTAAGTCCCTAAGGTCTCTGGGAACCCCTCTCTAATTCAGCCAGAGTTCATGTCCTGTCACCTGGAAGGGACAGAACTTGAGTGAATGGGAGCAGTCCTACATGGCTCTCCCACTGGGATCTGCTGGGTCCTGGGGTCCATCTCCCTGCAAAGCATTGCCCAGTCCTGTCTAGGATTGAGTCTTTGGTTCCCCCTAACCTTTGTCACCTCATTCAGCCTTGAATCTCAGCTTCCCAGCCTTGTCTGATTCCTTTGGGCTGCTGTAACAAAATATCATAGATTAGGTGGCTATAAACAACAGATATTTATTTCTCAAAATTCTGGAGGCTGGAAGTCCAAGTTCAAGGTTTTAACATAAGAACGTGGGGCGAAGCGGGCACACACATTCCGTCTCTAAAAGTCTGTGCGGGGTTTTTTGCTGACCCAATCCTTCTGACCTTTTTTTATGTCCTGTTAACAGCACTTTGGGCTCTAATCTATGTGTAGAGGACACTTGTGTGTCCACTAGCTTGTGTGTGCTGCTCCCAGGAAGGGCCAAGCCCTGTTCATCTTTAAGTGCTCTGTAATATCTCTGAGAGAATCCTAACAGCTTCACACTACTCTGCAAACCCATTGTATGACCAGAGACAAAGTCTCGCCAAGATGCCCAGGCTGGTCTTGAATGCCTGGACTCAGGCAATCCTCTCGCCTCCACCTCCCACAGTACTGGGATGACAGGTGTGAGCCATCGTGCCTGGTTCCAACCTATTTCTTAAGGTGGAATGTGAGGAAATTGTGTCAGTATTCATTCATTCATTCATTCATTCATTCCCCAGACATTTAATTCTGGCATCAGGCATTGTGTGGATTGCTAGGGAGAGGGCCAAGGAGTCTGTGTCTGGCAAGGGAGATAGAAGGTCAGCAGATCTTTGTGACCATCAGTGCTCCTTGCTGAGGTCACGGACATGACCTTATGAGGAGAGAGTCCCTTTAAGCAGAAGGACGATGGGTGTGGCAAGGACGATGACAAGGGCCATGCTGTGGGGGGTGCGTCCTGGGAGTATCTGGGCGGTGGGGTGTCCAGTAGGGCGTTGTGAGCTGAGTTTTACAGGATGAGAGGAATGAGGGCAAGTGGCCTTCACACGCAAGCCCTCCCTGTCGTTCCAGCATGCCAGCCCCTGCCCACTCTGGGCCATGCGCTTCAGTCTGCAGGAGCACTGGCTTCTTCAGCACCAGGGGGCAGTGTTGGCCCTGAAATCCTCCCTCACTGCCTTCCAAGGAGGCCGGGACAGAGCAGCCACCTCCTCACCAGCGGGCTGTCCTCTTCCTCCCACTCCCCTCCAGGTCTTCAGGACCCCTCCCTCGCCTCCTTTCTCTGAGGTCCCCTTTGTCCCCCAGCCCCCAAGTCCCACAACGCCAGTCGTCTCAGTGCCACCCTCTCCTTCTCTGTGAGCCTTTGAATGGAGGGTTGCCAGGGGTGATGAGGACATACTGGCGCTGTCCCTAGTACAGCTCCGGAGCCCCTGGCAGCGTGGAGGCCCCAGGCCCAGAGCCCAGTGGCTGAGCATTAGCGAGTGTCCATGCTGTCTCTTTCTGTCTTTGGTATTGCCTCCCTCCTGTCTTCTGTGTCTGTCCCCTGCATTGTTTCCAGTGTCCTCTCTTCCGCTCCCCCTGCCCAGAAATCTCAGCCTCAGCCTGTCCTCCACTGGGCACTTTGATATTGGCCATTGCTGCCCTGAAAGCCAGGCAGAGTCCTTTCATCTGCCCCCGTTGGCTGCCAGCCCCGGGCCCATCGGACACGTTTAGGACAGAGCAGACAGCCTGGAGAGAGCGGCGGCCCCATCCGTCAGAGCCGCTGCCGCCATAGCACCAAGTTCTCTGCCAAGAACCCTTTCTGGTTCTGACCTGCTTTCACTGGCAGCTGCAGCGCCGGGCTGGGGGTGAGGGTAGAGCCTGGTGGGGGTGCAGGCGCTGGGTGGCATTAGGAAGCAGGTATGTAGGAGCCTTTAGTCTGGAGATTCTTGGGCCTGATTCTGAAACGCAGTCCCTCCTCGCCCCCTCTGGCTGCTCTCCAACACACCTCTGAGATGGATTTGCTGAGGGACTTTGGAACTCTGCTGGGCTCTCAGAACTGACACACCGGCCAGCCACCCACAAAGCAGGGCCTTGCCTCTCCCTCTGTGGTTCCTTGCCCACAGCTGCCCTCTGAGGCTGCAGGAGATGCCACGTGAGACAGGGATATTTAGGGCGGAAGTGATGCGGGTCCCAGAAGGAAGATTCCGGGGCCTGCTGCTTGGCTGCAGCAGCTGGTAGGGGGTGCCCTACCCGATCCCCAGCAGAACTGCTCTGGCCGAGAGCAAAGCGGCCACGTTGTCTGGACCAAAACTTGGGCGACGATGGCTTGTCAGTGGCATTTTTGTGCTGCCCTCATTGCAAGAGGCAGCCGGGAGGTGTAGCTGAAGTCTGAAGTAGCTGGATTTCCAGAGACATTTTGATGATTTATAGGACAGATTGAAACTGTCCTGGCTTATCTGGGACACATGGTCGATGGCTCTTGTAGGAAGCACAGAGTGCTGCTGGTGGCCCTGCTAGAGTCTAGGACAGAGACGGACGGTGTTTATGAGGAGTGGGCCTGTGGTTTCCAAGTGCCTGTCACTGTGCTTCTGGTGAAAGCCATGCCTTATTCCTGTACTTAGGTGGAGACACCATAAACCTGGATGGGCCAGGGCTCCTGCCCTGGAGGGAGGTGTACCAAGTGACTCCGGTCTGGCGCTGCCGGTGATTGTGGTGTGTTACTTACTCCCACTGCACCTGGTTCCTTATCTGTAAAGGGAGATGATTAGGGGCTGTGAGGGTTACATGAGTGAGTCCATGTGACACACCCCGTGCATCCTGATGCCTGGTACAGAGCACGGCTCTGCTCAAGTCGCTGTTCCCTGCTGACACAGAGGTGGAGCTCAGTAAGTGATTGTGTGACAGAGAAGCAGGCAGCTCATAGACGGACCTACTGCCCCAGTGCTACAGGTGGTTGCAGGCACCTTCCTGACTCGGTGATGTCACGCCCTTCTGGAAGGGGGAGTGTGAATTTACAATCAGTGTTGGAGGAGAAAGCTGACACTCTGAGAGGAGTGAAACTGTCTATAGAGTCGCCCTGAGAGGCCACAGGGGAAGAAACAGGTGCTCCCGACATCCCTTGCTTCACTACGACTCATTCCTGCTCTCAAGGAGTTATTTACACGTCCCAAGTGACAGTCAAAGCTGTCTTATTTCCCTGTCTCTTATGCACAACCCTAGGCCAAGAAAAGGGATCTGTCAGCTGGCATTTGCAGAAAATAGCAAATGGGTCTCTGGGCTGTCAGCTCTCCGGGGAGGGGACAAGGCGAGGGATCTTTGGGTGATGGTGATGCTTTTCTCCTGTTCCTCATCTCCCCCTCCTCCGAGGTCAGAAAGGGGGAGTTTTGCTTGTATGTGTCACCAGCAGCAAGCGAGGCAGTGTGGTGTCCCCTGAAGCATGTGACATGACGGCTGCTGTAATCCCCAGGACCCGCCTCCCCACCTGCGGGGGCCCAAGGCTTGGCAAGTTGCAGCTCAGCTTGAGGGGGCAGGAAACAGTTCGGGTCAGTGGATGCAGCCCCATCTGGGGGCTTTCCGAGAGGCTGTGTTCGGTTAATGCGGCCCTTGGCATTTTTAAGGAAGCTTCTCAGCCAAACTGTCAACAACCTGGAGGACCTCTTGATTACCATCCACCAGCCAAATACCCACAAAGAAGGGCACAGCCTGGGGCTGCAGTGGGAGTCTGGCCCTGGTCCCACACTCCTCCCCGTGCCCGGCCATCGCCTGTTCTGTATCCTGCTGGGAAGATGACAGGATGCTCCTGGAACAGTGCCAGCCAGAAGGGCCACAGGCTGGAGCTGCTTTCTGGGAAGTTACCATCGTGAGGTGGAGAGAGGCTGGCACACTCTAGGGTGCCTGGGCTTGGTCTAGTACAGGCTGGGGGACCAGAGGTCCCATTTAATACCAGAGGCGGAGCTTCTGGGGGCTGCAGGAACACTCCCCACCTTCTACTGATGCCCCTGCTCTGGTGCTCTGGTGCTCTGGTGCTCTGCTTCTCGCCATCGAGTCTGGTCTCCACAGGTGCTTCCAAGTGCAGAGCTTCCTCCTCCACGCCCCACACGCTGTGCAGAGCCTCCCCGCCTCAGCTTTGGGGGATGGTGTGAGATCTGGAAGCAGGGGGGATCTGCTCACCCAGTGCTTCCTTTTGGACCATCCCAGGCTCCTCAAACTCAGTACACCGAAGATGAGCTTATTTCACCCAAAGGCCCTGTTTCTGGAGCAAGGGCTCTGCAAGGTGGCCACACCTGTCCGACTTGGTTTCTCCCAGCTGACACTGATTCTGGAAAGGCCTTGGTATCAGATCTGAGAGGACAGTGGGGATGATAAGGAAAATCTGGGTTCACCAGGCTTGAAGAAGGGTGCAGGAATAAGGTGGTGTGTTTACTCATCTTTCTGTCTGCAGGACTTGTCCAGGGCCTGGCATGGGTGGGGTGGGGGAGAGGCAGGTTGGTGGCAGGGGTCTCGTGTGACTGCAGTGGTGAGCTGAGCCACAGAGCGTGCCTAGGCTCTGAGGGACAGTGTGACCCTCACCCTCCACCATTCTCAAGTAACCCCTCCCGTCCAACCCTTCCAGACCCACACTGCCTGCTGGCCGACATTGCTGTGCCTTTAAAATCTCACGTGGCGGCGTGTCCTAAGTCCATCACAGAAGCCTGACCTCTGCTCTGTGGCTTGTTCTTCTGCCTCGGACCACCTCCCTCATAATCTTGCCCAGTCCCTCGGGGGGTCACAGGAGCAGGATGTGGGCTGCGGATCATCCACTCCCTGCATGGCCCAGCCTCCCGCCTCCCCTTCTCTCCCAGGCAGCCAGCGGCCCATGCCGGCCTCTCGGCCCCAGGAGGCTGGACACTGCTCAGGGGCACCCCTTCCCCTGATTTCAGGCTTGGCCACAGCCCAGGCCTCCAGCAGTCTGGTGCTGGAGAACTTTGTATTCTGGGGCCAGTGACCTCAGGCAGAGCAGCGGCTGACTGCGGCTTCTGTGGCACCGTCCTCTGTCCTCCTGGAGGCTGGTGCAGGGTGAGTGCTCTGGGCAGGTGCAGCCCTGCACCTGACCCTCCACGCTGCCTCTGTCAAGGCTGGGTCCTCCTGTGCAAAGTAGCTGTGAGCACTGAGGGCAGGTTTCTGCATGTGACAAGAGCACCCAGTGTGCCTGGGCTTATGGGTTTGCCCTGAGTGTGTGCATGCAACATACATGCTGGGTCTCCTATTCAGCAAACTCTGCTAAGCATCTCACGTGTGGTGGGCCCGGCAGGCTCCATGTGCTGCCCTGGGACCTGGAGGGCACCTGTGGGGGTGTCGTGAAAAGATCAACATGAGCTGGGGTGTGGTGTGAGCGGGAGGGGGCTGGTGCGAGCGCAGGCCTGCGAGTGCAGGCCTCTGGTTGTGGGGGCTGGGGACTCCGCTTCCATTCCTGCGTTCATCTGGGAGGAGAGGGCAGCAGGAAGACAGTGACTGCTGTTGCGCAGGTCTCGAGGTGTGCCGTCTCAGCCCCCAGGATGACCTGTGTAGAGTGGGACGGCAGAACCCAATCTTACAGATGAGAAAACTGGAGCCCTACAGGTGTCCAAACCACAGAGCTGGGCAGAGAGGGCTGGGGTGGACCTGGGCCTGCTGACCACGGGCCTGTCCTCAGCTGTGCCGGGAGGGGACTGCTCTCTGCCCCACTGCCCGCCTCCTCTGACATCAGCCAGAAGGCCCTGACCTTTTCCCTTCTATAAACATCTGCTGGGTGCACTGCCAGCCAAAGGACTTCTGTGCCCCAGGGACTGGTCCATTCGGGTCCCAAGACCAGACCTGCTTTCACTTCCTTGTGCAGGGACTGCCCACGGCCTCGGGTTCCTTATGAGAGGAGATTGCCAAGGAATCCTAGCCCACCAAGAACAAATGAGGATCAAATGCAAGCATGCGTGTGAGAGGGTTTGCCAAGGCCGGCAGTGGGTATTTCAGCACGCTGTTGTTTTCCTGACTGTGAGCTAAGGAGAGGCACTTGGTGGCACGCTGTAGGACAGGATTCAGCCTTCCAGAGGTTCTCGAGGTGACTGGTCTTAACGTATCTTCCAAGGAAATTTCTTTCTCTACCTGGAAAAGAAAGTGGGGAGTGAGTGTGGTGGTGGGGGGGGGCAGTAAAAATGACCTATTTACCCACCAAACAAGGGGTGCCCAGGTGGTCATGGAATACATCTACCCACGTAGGGGAGAAATACAGGGCCTCCCGGAAATAACTTGAATCCTCCCCGGAGGTTTGAGACTCTCGATGCCAGTGGGCTGCTTCCTGCTGTGAGGTGCTCACCTGTAGACAGGGCAGGCTCACCTGGACTGCAGGTGAACCAGGGGCAGGTTCCAGGCTCCTGGGAGACCAATCAGCAGCTCCCCTTAGCTTTTTCCTGCTAAGGTCTTCCTGTCCCCTCTGCATATTTCTTCTTTTTTTCTAATTATAAATAATACATCCCCAATGGAGAAAATATGGAAATTTTCCATATGGAAATACAGAAAAGCATAAAGGAGGAGGAAAAAACAACACTGCACCAATTCTCTGGCACGTGGGAGTGAGTAGGGTGGCATGCCGACATAGTCCTGCAGTTGTTGTCATTGCTTTAAAAAAACTTCATGAGATCATGTTATTTATCTTTAAATTGTCTTGGCTTTGCATATATCACAAGCATTTTCCTTGTCACCCACACCTGCGCAAACGCATTCTTTTTAATGGTCATGCAATTTCTGCCTAGGTTCCAGTGTGTCGGATCTTGAAATCGTTTCCCATAATTTGCTCTTGTAAATAATGCTGTCTGGAACATCTTTCTGCCTATGTCTAGGTTGGGTTGGGTTCTAGGATGGTCATGACTGGGCCCAGGGGCATACACATCTTGAGGGTTCTTGACAGGTTTTGCAAACAGTTTCCCAGAGCTGCTGCCCTGATCACCAGACAGGGCCTGAATGTTGGCACCTCCAACCCTGTTGCCACCTCCATAGGCAGAGGGCACTCTGTTGTGTTATTCCGAGCATCTTGCTTTCTGGTGTGGTGAAACTGGTTAAGGCCACTCATTGGGCACTCGTGTTCTCTGTTGCTGCTCTTGTCCTAAGGGCGCTTTCGACTCAGCCCTCTCCCGGCTCTGAGCATAGTAGGCATTTGGTGCCTGGGAATGAGGGTGAAATGTACACCCACGCCTGCTCGCTGGTGCCAGCGTCTCCTGCTCCCTGCTAGGAAAGAACGGCCTGGGCCCTCCTCGTGGGCGGTATCCCGTCACCTGCCCAGAGCAGGGCTCAGCACCAGGTCAGCTGCTGGTAGATCTGCGAGTGGGAGATAACAGGCAGATGGGCCCTCACATCTGCTGTTCATTCTGTTCCAAGGGGGCGCATTCCACACCCAAGCTCCCTGCAGCGCGCCCGTGTGCAGCAGGGACCAGTCTGTGCACTCCGGACTTATCTCTGCCAGCAGCGTTCGTGGGGGATGGCCCCTCACTTGTCATTCTGAGAGGATTTCAGGCTTACAGTCGAGTTGCAAGAGTAGTACAAAGGATTCTCTCCTACCCTCACCCAGATGCCCCCAACACGAGTCTTTGATTCATTGTTCCCAGGTTTTCCCTGAGCCACTGGAGTGTCACTTGGAGCCTTGATGCTGCTAAACTTTTTAATCTGTCGTGGTGTTTCCTAAAAATGAGGATGCTGTCTAACATAACCACAGCCCGGACTGAGATCAGGACGCTAGCGTCAACACAGTGCGGTTCCATCTACAGACCTTATTTAAAATTTGTCCGCGGTTCCCTAATGTCATTTATAGCAACAGAAACCCAGGATCATGTGGCATTTAATTGTCTCTTTAGTCTCCTTTAATCTGAAACGTTCTCGAATCTGTCTCTCATGGCCCGTGACACGTTTGGTGAGTCCAAGCCAGTGTGTGGAATTTCCCTTCCTCTGGGCCTGCCTCTCGCCTTCTAATGGGACTGAGGACGCTTCGTGTCCTTGTCGGTGGACGGTGTCAGGAGGCACGTGATGACTCTTTGGTGCTAGCGATGTGAACCGTCATCTCTGGGCCACGTGGTGTCTGCCAGGTTTCTCCACTTTGTGATTAGTCAAAGGCAAGGTAGATTTTGGAAAGATGAGGAGCCTGGAGCCCAGCAAGGTTACCCTCCCTACCCAGGTTGGGGTCCGTCCTGGGTGCCCCTCTCCATGTCCTGTGTATACATGGTGGCCCCTTCTAAGTCCCCATCTGACCCTGCCCCTGGGCGTGCACTCAGCTCATGCCCGTCCTGAGAGCGCTCGCTTCTGCCCGAGGACTTTGCCCTCTGGTTTCCCCTCTTTCTCCCGGAGGCGACCCCCTCGGTCTCCTTGTTGGCTTTTCCTCCTCATTCAGGCTTTCAATTGTTGGACCCGAGGGTAACAGGACTGGCCCACTTCTCCTCTCCTGCATGTCCCCTCTGTGGCTTCAGATGCCACCCACTGTGACGCCGCCCAGGTCTTTACCCCAGCCCTTCCCGCTTTGCTCACTCGTCCTTCCTGGAGCAGAAAAGTCACCTCTGCTCACCCGTCCAGGGTTTCTTCCCTTCCCTTGTCCTCGATGATGAGTCTCTCAGTGCATCTTGTCTGTTGAACCCCCAGACATCTCGCTATCCCACCCCAATGTCCATGGCTTCCACCCTTTCCGAAGCTCTGTGTCTTCAGCTTCTGGTTGCCCAGACATGTGCCGTCTGTCGGGCCCCATTGCCCGCCATTCCAGAGAGATCTTTCTGACATGCAGTCCTGCCCACAGCCCGAGGGAGGCCTCGACCCCCAGGCCCTGCCCACGCCTTCAGCCCTACCTCATGCCGCGGGGTCCTGCCCTCCCCACCCTCCACCTCTCGGCCTCATCTCTCTAGAACGCACCAGCTCACTCTTCCTCAAGGTCTTTGCACTTGCTGTTCCTTCTAGCTGGTGTGCTTTTCCTGTAGATCTGTGAATGGCCAGCTTCTTCTTCCCATTCTGGTCCCAGTGTATATATGCCCTCCTCAGAGAGACCTTTGCTAATACTCAGCCCCAATACCCCATGCTGCGTCACTCAAAAAATGTCACCATTTCTTACCTGTGTGGCCCTTTCATGCTCTCACATGGACCTATGCACATCTTGTTTTTCGTCTCCTTTCACTGGCATGTGCCTTCCATGGGAGCGGAGCCCTTAACTGTTAGTTCCCGAGACAGCTAAGGCCCAGAGCTGAGGCCCTCTCCCCCGGCTGTCGGTCTCTCCCCTTCTTCTCTCTCCTACTTGTTTCCTTGTATCTTCTCTTCTTTCTCTTCTGTCT
Organism: Carlito syrichta; assembly: GCF_000164805.1. Classification (NCBI taxonomy): domain Eukaryota; kingdom Metazoa; phylum Chordata; class Mammalia; order Primates; family Tarsiidae; genus Carlito; species Carlito syrichta. The sequence goes on along the minus strand of NW_007250963.1, from coordinate 14,079 downwards.
TTATTTTCCCTTCTCCATACTGTTGGTCATAATCAGACACTAGGGTTTTTGCAATTTTTGTTTTATTTCTTGAGTATGGTTATATGGTTCTTACTTAAAACAAAATGGCTGAATTGAGTGTTCTAAGCTTTGAGTGAGGAATGAACAAGATGGTTAGGGGAGGCACTGAGGCCAGGGGAGGAGACGGAATTCTGGTCCAGGCTCTGCTGTGGGCAGCTGTCCTTTTAGACTTGTCTGGGCCTTGGTTTCCCTTCATTTGTAAAATGAAGAGCTAGCTGACCTCTGAAGTGTCTTTACATTCAGAATGTAAGTTGCCCTCAGTTGATTTTTTTTTTTTTTTGAGTTGGAGTCTCACTCTGTTGCTCAGACTGGAGTGCAGTGGCCGCTCCCGGCCACCGCAGCCTCGACCTGCCAGGCTCCAGCAGTCCTTCCGCCTCAGCCTTCCAAGTAGCTGGAACTACAGGCGTGTGCTACCACACCCGTCTAATTTTTTGATTTATTGTAGAGATGAGGTCTCGCTGCCCAGGCAGGTCATGAACCCATGGACTCAGGCAATCCTCTCGCCTCAGCCTCCCAAAGGCGCAGGATTACAGGCTGAGCCACCAAGCCCGGCTTAACTATTTTTAAGCGCACTGTTCACTGGCATTAAGTTCACTTGCATTGTTGTACAACAATCACCCGTCCAGCTCCAGAGCTCTTTTCAACCTGCAAACCTCAAACTCTGTCCCCATTAAGTACTAACTTCCCATCTGTGTGTCGTCCCACCCCTCCCCCCAGCCCATGGTACCCACCATCTTACTTTTTGTCTCTATGGACTTGGCCACTCTGGGACCTCATGTAAGTGGAACCTTACGATATGTCTTTTTTTTTTTTTTTTTTTTTTTGAGTTAGGGTCTTACTCTGTCACCTAGACTGGAGTGTAGTGGCACAATCAGGACTTACTGCAGCCTCAGTCTCCTGAGCTCAAGCAATCCTCCTGCCTCAGCCTCATGAGTAGCTGGGACTATATGCATACACCACCACACCCAGCTAATTTTTATGATTTCTTGTAGAGACAAGGTCTTGTTATGTTGCCCAGACTGGTCTCCAAATCCTGGGCTCAAGCAGTCCTCCTGCCTTGGCCTCCCAGAGTGATTACAGGCATGAATCACCAAGCCCCATCAAATTTTTTTTTTTTTTTACAGCACTTGTAACTGATGTATTTCACTTGGTTTTGGTTGATTTTTATTAGTAATTTATTTAGTGGCCCTCAGTAAAAAGGAAGGTTTCTACTGCTGTTTGAAAAAACCTGCATTTTTTTTTATTTTTTATTTTTTTAAAACCTGCATTTTCACTAAGCCAAGGCTTCTTCTAAGAGAGCACCTTGGGCCGGGCGCGGTGGCTCAGCCTGTAATCCTAGCACTTTGGGAGGCTGAGGCGAGAGGATTGCCTGAGCCTGGGGGTTCAAAACCAGCCTAGGCAACTTGGTGAGACCTCAAAAAATAAAAAAAATCACAAAAACTAGCCAGGCGTGGTGGCATGCATCTGTAGTTCCAGCTACTACTTGGAAGGCTGAGGTGGAAGGATTGCCTGAGCCCAGCAGGTCAAGGCTGTGGTGGCCATGAACATGCCTCTGCGCTGTAGCCTGGGCGACAGAGTGAGAGACACCAACTCAAAACAAAGAGAGTAACTTGATGAGGACCAGCTCATCTGAGAAGCCAATCATTACCTTCATTTCCTAGGCAGCCGGGGCCAGAGGGACATGGGGCAAGTTTTGGTGAGGGGGGTGCCTGGGCAGAGCATCGAAGGGGTCAGACAATGAGGGTCCGCCTTCCATATCCACACAGAGCCTCTCGATGGCTTCTGAAATTGCTTTAAGAGCTCAACGTAGCCAGGCTCGGTGGCTCAGCCTGTAATCCTGCGCCTTTGGGAGGCTGAGGTGAGTGGATTGCCTGAGCCCGCGGGTTCGAGACCCGCCTGGGCAGCGAGACCTCATCTCTACAATAAAATAAAAAAAATCAGCCAGTCGTGGTAGTGCATGCCTATAATTCTGGCTACTCGGAAGGCTGAGGCGGAAGGATCGCCAGAGCCCAGCAGGTCGAGGCTGCGGTTGCTGGAAGCGGCCACTGCACTCCAGTCTGGGTGACAGAGTGAGACTCTAACTCAAAAAAAAAAAAAACACAAAAAAGAGCTCAACGTGTTGCATTTCAAAGGTTTCAGTGAGTATCGGAATATTAGGGTAAGCTTGGGGTCCTATTCGGGCTTGGACTACACCAGGAAATGTTGGGCTTGGCCAGGAATTGAAGAGGGAGATGGCACCGATGTGGAGTCATCGTGGGGTTGGGAGAGGGACCCTGTGTCTGGGCTGCCTCGGTGCAAGGCTGCTCTCACCTGGGCTCTGACTTCCCTCCCCAGATGCTGAAGTTCCGAACAATCCACGGGGGCCTGAGACTCCTGGGTATCCGCCGAACCTCCACCGCCCCCGCTGCCTCCCCAAATGTCCGGCGCCTGGAGTACAAGCCCATCAAGAAAGTCATGGTGGCCAATAGGGGTGAGCACCACGGGGCCAGTGAGAGGAACTTGGGGGCCAGCCCCAGCCTTGGTGTTCTTTTCCCACCTGCTGTTGTAGGCCCTGGCTCCCTGCACCCCCTTTCTGCTTCTCCTAGGACCCAGGATCTAACTTCTCGTCCCCTTGCCCCCAGGCGAGATTGCCATCCGCGTGTTCCGGGCCTGTACGGAGCTCGGCATCCGCACCGTGGCTGTCTACTCAGAGCAGGACACGGGCCAGATGCACCGGCAAAAGGCAGACGAAGCCTACCTCATCGGCCGCGGCCTGGCCCCTGTGCAGGCCTACCTGCACATTCCCGACATCATCAAGGTGGCCAAGGTGAGCTGCCTGGCGCACAGGGACCAGGCAGCCTGGGTGTCTCTTGAGGGCATCCTGGAGGCTGGGACTGGGTCCTGTGCCGTACCCAGCGCCCTGCCAGCCAGCAGGGTGAATGAGTGGATGAATGGACGGATGGATGGATGAATGGAGCCGAGCAGGAGAGGCTGGGGAGGAGACTGACTGAGGCCTTGGAAGGGACTGATGGGTGCTGGCCTCTCCCTGACCGCCCCTTGCAGGAGAACAATGTGGATGCGGTGCACCCTGGCTATGGGTTCCTCTCTGAGCGAGCGGATTTCGCACAAGCCTGCCAGGATGCTGGGGTCCGGTTCATCGGGCCGAGTCCAGAAGTGGTCCGCAAGATGGGAGACAAGGTGGAGGCTCGGGCCATCGCCATCGCCGCAGGTGAATGCAGCGGGCAAGGCGGGGGCCATGCAGCTCCTGGAGAGGGGCCGGCTGGGACGTTTGTCTGGTTTGGCAGGGATTCCTGCCTGTTACAGACGCCCCCAATCTCCCACCAGGTGTCCCTGTCGTCCCCGGCACAGATGCCCCCATCACGTCCCTGCACGAGGCCCATGAGTTCTCCAACACCTACGGCTTCCCCATTATCTTCAAGGCCGCCTATGGGGGCGGAGGCCGTGGCATGAGAGTCGTGCACAGCTACGAGGTGGGTGAAGCACAGGCGCCCAGCCTGGGAGCGGGAAGGGCCGCCTGAGTGGCACAGGCAGAACCCGCTCTGGGAATGGGCAGTGGTTGGGTAGAGGGTGAGACACGGCTGTGGGGCCCAAGGTCTGCTTGGCCTTTGTCTTCCATCCCAGGAGCTGGAGGAGAATTACACGCGAGCCTACTCGGAGGCCCTGGCCGCCTTCGGGAACGGGGCACTGTTTGTGGAGAAGTTTATTGAGAAGCCACGCCACATCGAGGTGCAGATCCTGGGTGAGTGGAAGCATCCCCAGAGGCTTGGCCAGGGCAGCACATGGCAGAAGCTGAGAGGCCCCGATCCTGGTTCATGGTGGCCAGCCTTGGGAATGGGCCCTTGGTGACCCCACGCCCACCACGCACCAGGTTGGCCTTGTGCATTTAGATTCCGGGAAAAAATTGAGTGCAGTTTCCCTTGCTTCCCAGGGGACCAGTATGGGAACATTCTGCACCTGTACGAGCGAGACTGTTCCATCCAGCGGCGGCACCAGAAGGTGGTCGAGATTGCCCCCGCTGCCCATCTGGACCCCCAGCTTCGGACGCGGCTCACCAGCGACTCTGTCAAACTTGCTAAGCAGGTGGGGTCTCGCTGTGTCAGAGATCTGAGGGCTGAGGGCACGGACGCCTCCCCGGGTGGAGATGTGTCTGCAGGCTCGCTTGGCCCCTTGCCCAGGCAGGCCTCATGGCCAGGGTGATGGGGTTTCCACGCGGTCAGTTTGTGGGAATCGGGGCAGCCCAGGGAGCATGGGAGGACGGGGCACGTGAAGGAGTCTTGGAGCTGGAAGCGGGTCCATGGCATCCTTTCTGTGCGACAGTGGAGGCACCTGGCCCAGAGGCCAAGCCTGGAGTCCAGGTGGCTGAGAAGAGGGAGGGAAGGAGCCCCGACTGCCCCCTCAGCCGTCTGCTGCACACCCTAGGCTTCTCGGTGGCATCAATTCACCCCTGGAATAAAGGGAGTGAGATTCAGTGTCAAGGTTAAGGGCTCTGATGAAGGTATCTCTTCCTCACTCACTCTTGACTGTCTCCTGCCTCACTCTTAGTACAATCTGTTTCCTCGCTCAGGTGCCTCTGCCGAGCTCTGCTCACCTGGCATCCCCAGTGGAGCGGTCCTGGGGTATGGAGGGGGCGGGAGGTGGCGAGCTGCTTCCCCCGCAGTGACCTGCCCCAGGCCTGGCCCAGAGGGCACCTGACATAGCTGGGTGTGCGGCAGGGTCCTCCTGCCTGCTCCTCTTCCCCGGCCTGCCTCCTTGGAGCCAGGTCTTCCCAATGGCCAGGCCCACGTGTCCCAGGTTACAGCCCCATGGCCTGGGCCTACTTCCTCCCAGAATTCCAGGCAGCCAGGAGGAGGAGAGAGGCCGAGGAGGACGGTGTAAGCTGAAAGCCAGGGTCTGCGCTCGCCAGCGAGTCTATGGCCACAGTTAACGAGAGGCGCTGATTAGGGTCTCATTGAGAGCCGAGGCTCTGGCTGCCTCATAGGAAGAGTGGTTTTGCCTTGAGCTTAGTCTTACTTATGGGCTTATGACATTTCTCATTCCGTATGGATTGGGGGGAGACGAGTAAATCTAGTTTGTGGTTTTGTGGGGTCAAGAGTGAAACTGAATTAGGGTTGAAATTTGAGTGAAAGTCATTATCTGTTGGTTCCTCTCAAATGACATCTTTTTGAGTGGTGGTGGCCAGAAGTGGTGACGCAGTAGACTAGAAGGAAACTTTCTGGAAACCCCTCCAAGGGTAAGCAGGATCTGGGAGGGGCCTGCGTCTCCAGGTCTGAGCCATGGGGAAGCCAAGAGAGCAGCGGGGAGACGGCTCCGTGTCTGGGGCAGGCGGGGCTCTGCCAAGTCCTCGTCCCCGCCGAACTGGGTGTGGCCCTCTGAAGCTACAGGGGGAGGCTGGAGCCCAGTGGAGTCCTTGCAGAAGTGTCCTGGCAGGGGCATGGCCTTAGGTCCTGAGCATGGGCCTCTGGGGGGTAAGGCTGGTGGTCGGCCTGCTGTCTGTGGGGACAGGCTTGCCGTAGGTCACTCTTTTAGGGAACCAGCTCGGTGGGTGGGGTGGGGTGGGATCTGTGTCCTGGGCTCCCGCCAGGCCCCTGCTGACACGGCCACCCCCGCAGGTGGGCTACGAGAACGCGGGCACCGTGGAGTTCCTGGTGGACAAGCATGGCAAGCACTATTTCATCGAGGTCAACTCCCGCCTGCAGGTGGAACACACCGTCACCGAGGAGATCACAGAGTGAGTGCAGCGGGACGGGGCGGAGGCAGGGTGTGGGAGGTGCCCGGAATGGCATTTAGATCTTGTGTAAAATTCACGTCTGGTGGCTCCCCAGGGTGGCCAGGAGCTCGCTCACGCTCCACTTTGGTGGAGGGCAGCGGAGGGCTCCAGTGCTTAATGTTTTTGAAAACCATCATTATAGAGTCTTATGTGGTTAGTGTGAGAATTAGCACAAAGGGGTGAATAAGAATGGTTCAGAGCCCCACCCCTCAGTCAGGACGCTGAGAGCGCATGGCCGGACACCTCAGGGTAGTACTCGAGGAAGGGACCCCTTGTCCCATGTTAGATGAGGAAACCAAGGCTCAGAGAGTTTGAGAGAGTTGTTCAAGGCCACACAGTGGGGACTGGAACCCAGGTCTCTCATTGGTCATGTCTCCAGCTGCGCCCACTCTGAATTTTTTGGTATGTTTCTTTCCGCTTTGGCTTACTTTGCTGTATGAATAGTTTGATGCAACTGACATGTTTGTATAGAATTTTTTTTCTGCTTTTTTTTTTTGAGTTGGAGTCTCACTCCATAGCCCAGGCTGGAGTGCAGTGGCACGCTCACAGCCACCCCAGCATCAGCCTGCTGGGCTCAGGTGATCCTTCTGCCTCAGCCTTCCAAGTAGCCGGAACTAAGGCATGCGCTGTCAGTTATCATTTGTGTACCCAAATCTTTGGCTTTGTCTCTGAGGCGTCCTGAAGATAAACACCTTGATGGGATCACCTGATCCAAGGATAAGCACGATCTTGCCGCAGCCTTCCAGATGGGCTGTACCAGTGTGTTCTCCCACAAGCAACGAGTGGAGACATGTTTTAAAAATCCACCTCGGCCAAGCATGGTAGCTCACACCTGTAATCCTAGCACTTTCTGAGGCTGAGGTGGAAAGATTGCTTGAGGTCAGGAGTTCAAAACCAGCCTTGGCAACATAACGAGACTTAGTCACTACCAAAAAAAAAATAGCCAGGCGTGGTGGTGCGTGTCTGTAGTACCAGCTGCTTGGGAGACTGAGGTGGGAGGATCACCTGAGACCAGGAGGTCAAGGCTACGGTGAGCCATGATTGTACCACTGCACTCCAGCCTGAGCGAGAGACCCTAACTCAAAAAAAATCTATAATTTATAAACAACAATTAGAATGGCTTTCATCATTTCAAGATACAGATTTTGAGTCATTTAAATGTTTGACCATGGCCTTGGGCCAGTCCATCTCACCGTTCATCTCATCTCCATTCCTGACTCTCATTCCGTCCCCAACCCCTGACCACACCAGAGGTTGAGGACGCTGCCAGGTGACTGCCTTTGCCCAGCGGGTGAAGGTTTAGAGTCAAGGCTGACGGTCTAGCCTTACACTCTGGCCCCATCCTACTGCTATGAATTATCATCAGTCTCGAACCTGCCAGCAGCATGCTGTCTTAAGGATTGAAACAGATGTCTCTGTTTGCTCTGCAGTAATAGTTTTGTGCCAGATGGATTGGGTTCGGGGTTCAGGTTCCTCCCAGGTCCCAAGTTGTGTGGTGCTTGGGTGAGCTACAGCCTCTCCGACCCTCGAGCTTTTCCTCTGATGGGATGACAGTGACTCTCAGAGTGTTGTTGTAGAGGTGAAGCCTGGGAGAGCACGGCCCTGTCCGTGGCAGGTAAACACGCCATCCACGCGATAAATGGTAATTAGTGCTGCTGCCATGAAGCGGTCTGGCAGGCAATACAAAACACGCCAGTGCAGCTCCCTTCCGTCCTTACCACAAGCCTCAGTGACAATAAATTTAAGAACTCGAGTATTTTTCGTAACAGCTGCACCACTTGGGTTTGTTACTGTACTTAGGATCATGGCAGTCAGTAAGGGTGAGCTTAGAAAACCATGCAGGCTGGATGTGGTGGCTCACACCCATAATCCCAGCACTTTGGGAGGCCGAGGTGAGAGGATTGCCTGAGCCCACGGGTGCGAGACCAGTCTGGGCACCTTGATGAGACCTCATCTCTACAGTTAAACAAAAAAGAAAAGAAAGCCATGCAAGGTGGGAGCCCTGTGCTCTAGTCATCTCTGGGGGTTCGGGGCATGAGCCCAGTGGGAGCGCGTGCCCCAGGAAGACAGTCCTGAGCCGGCCCCACCCGAGCAGGCCCCCCACAGCGTGGGTCCCGTTTCCGCGAGGCCGGCCTTCACGCCTGTTCTCTCACAAGCTGCGCCCCCAGCCACCTGCCCAGCAAAGCACGTGTGGCGCCAGGGATGGGGTGTCCGGATCCTCTGACTGCGGATGCCTCAAGTCTGGGCTTTGTGAAGGGAGGCCTCAGGGAAGGCGGGAAAGCAGAGACCCCAGGGTGGAAGCGGGCAGGGCGCGGGGCAAGGTCGCTTGGAGAGGGCCAGCCACATCATCGGCAGGGGGTGTGGGAGCAGGCAGGAGCCCGTGTTCCAGCGGCCGCTTTCCCAGCACCCACGCGGGAGCAGGGCAGGGGACAGGTGGAGACTGCGGGCAGCGTCGTGTCTGATGGGGACTGCCCCTTGCTACGGAGCCCTCGTCCACCCCTTGCCTCACGGTGCCTCCTCCTCCCATTTTCCGGGCCTTCCTGCAGTGTAGACCTGGTCCACGCCCAGATCCACGTGACCGAGGGCAGGAGCTTGCCCGACCTGGGCCTGCGGCAGGAGAACATCCGCATCAACGGCTGCGCCATCCAGTGCCGGGTCACCACCGAGGACCCTGCGCGCAGCTTCCAGCCGGACACGGGCCGCATCGAGGTAGGGACACTCCAGCAGAGCGGGTCGCTGGCACCGTCTGCGAAGGTTCTCCAGGGCCCCCTGGGGTGGCAGAGTCGAGTTGCGGTGGATGGGCAGCTGCACGGGCGTGGAGCACGTGGGAGCTCGGCACTGCCCAGTGAGCGGGCACATTCCAGGAGGAGGCAGGCGGGGCAGAAGGCAGGACCCCAGAGGCAAATCCCACCCTTGACCCTTCGGCCTTCCCTCAGGAGCCCAGAGCCCGCTGCCGGACTCTGTCCTGCTTTGTCGGGAGGGGTGAGGGGGACAGCAAAGGATTGGGCCCAGGTGTCCCAGGGGAGGGTGAGCCGAGCCCGGGGCCCACACGGAGGAGGGAGGGAGTCGGGGCGATGGCGGCACAGGAGGAGACCGAATGGCAGAGTTCGGGCCGCAGGGCCTGCGAGATGGTGGCCACGGCCGGCGGAGAGAGCTGGGGCGGGAGGGTGTGGGTGGCTGGGCAGGTTCCCGGCATGGCAGGACCCATGCCTCCTCCCAGAAGGCTTCCTGGAGCTTCTGTCAGCACCCCGAAAGCCATCCTCCCTCCCCCAGGCTCTGGACCCAGCGGTGGGGGAGCCCTCTGGCCTGCTGGGGGCCTGTGTGAAAGCAGCACCTTGCCAGTTCTGCGGTGGTCCCCCACCCCGCCACCAGCGTCCCTGAGGAAGTGGGACATGGAAGGCGCCCAGGTCCCATGCTGGAGTCTGGGGCAGGGGCCCTGGCCAGGGTGGGCATGGCGGAGAGAAAGGGCTCGAGCCGGATTCTGGGCTTCTGCGTGAAGCCGGCAGGATCGGGGGAGCAGGGGCTCTGGTTTCTGGGAGCATCAGCTGTGGCTTCAGCGGGGAGCTGGCCGCCTGCATCCTGTTTCTGGAAGGATCAGAGCCCGTGGGTGGGGGCAGCCCCAGGCCGCATGCTGCCCAGCGGCCCTGACTTCTCTGTCCACCCCCACGTCCATGGCCCGGCTCCTCAGAGCCTGGTTTACCACAGAATATTTTTAGCTGACAGTTCCTGCTCACAGCCGTGTTCACCCTTAAATATTTCATTAAGTTCCTTGTTATCGAACGCAGGCCTTTGCCCCTCAGAAGCGGAAACATGGTGCAGCGGGTGTCCCGAGCCCCCTGGGCTGCCCTCCCACACCCCCGGGAGGCGCCGCCTGTGGGAGCACTTTTGCCCGTGCCCGTCATGAGCACACACGTGTGCGAGTGTTGGGGCGACCCCGACACCCCAGCTGCTGCCTCCCTCTCCGGGATGCCCTCCTGGGTCCGCAGCCTGTCTCCCTGAGCCCTGACACTGCCCCACCCCTCTCTGTCGGGCGGGTGAGCTGGCACAGGACCTGGGTGCTCCCGTCTCCACATCCGGAACTTTCCCTGATTCTCAGTCTTTCCACATCTCCCTGTCTCCACCTTCCTCTTCGCCTCGTCCCCTCCTCTTCCTCCTCCTGGAGGGAAAGGGAAAGAAGGGAATGTGGGTGGACGAGGAGGCCTCCCCTCACCACCGTGTGTTAAAAACAAAGCAACCCCTCCGGCCAGCTTGCCTTTCGCCTCCTCCCCTCGCTCATGGGTCAGCGTCCCTGTCACCAGCATGTGCATTTCCCTGCTTGTCTGAGAGCCCTGTGCCACGTGCGAGTGGCACGTCTGCTTTGGTGGCTGGATCGCAGTGTCCAGCTCACAGCGGACGTATCCATGCCGTGGAACAGACTGGTGGCCACGAGAATGAGGGCAAGGCGAGAGGGCGGGCAGCCCCCTCACTGCGCCCGGGCTGGGCTGTGCACAAGCTGTGAGGCTGCAGGTCTCTCTCATCCTCGCTGGCTCCTGTCGGGGAACAGGCAGCCGTGACTGTGGGACTCAGAGGAAGGGGTGGGCTCTGGGTTTGGTGGCAGAAACAGAGCCAAACCCGCCAAGCCAGTTGGGATTTGCCCGTGGGCACCCCATGCCCGGTTCCCCGCACGCTGCGGGGCCCACGCTCAGCCCGCCCAGGGTGAGGGCCACAGGCTGACCCCAGCGTCCAACGCCGATCCTGATTTCTCGCCCCCCCCACAGGTGTTCCGGAGTGGGGAGGGCATGGGCATCCGCCTGGATAACGCGTCTGCCTTCCAAGGAGCTGTCATCTCGCCTCACTATGACTCCCTGCTGGTCAAGGTCATCGCCCACGGCAAAGACCACCCCACGGCCGCCACCAAGATGAGCAGAGCCCTTGCTGAGTTCCGCGTCCGAGGTGTGAAGGTGAGAGGCTGCAGCCCCCGCCCGTCTTTGCTCTGGCCCTCAGAGGGTCCCACAGCCGTTCGTGTCCTCGCCAAGGGGCTGGCGCGTGGTCCTGCCTCAGTCTTGCCCCTGACTTGGACTCTGTTGACGTCTGTGGCTCTCCTTGGCCTCAGCTGCACACCACACTCCCCTGGCTGCAGCCAATACATGGGTGCCAGGGTCTCCCCCTCCAAGCATCCTAGGAGCAGGCCAGGGCCCGGGAACTCTTCCTCAGATACTTTGATGCTCAGGCCTGAGGGCCTCCTGTCTAAAGTCTTGTTCTGGGGAGACTCACACCGTTTCCTGCCCCTCCAGGGTATGGGTCACCTGGAATATGTGTTAAACACGGCCAGGACCTCCTTCTGGAAATCCTGGTCCCACAGGCTTGGGCCGTGGCCCCAGAGCCTATGTTTGGAATAGGTCCCCGGGTGATTCTTTGTTTTGGGAAAACGTGGACACCCGGGCAAGAGTTCAAGCCCTGTTGGATGAGGTCACTTTGCATAGTCAGACCTTGCCAGCCCCCACCGCCCCTCCGCCCCTCCGCCTGGCCTGGCATTTGCAGTGCCAGGTGCTTCAGGGACAGCCAAGGAGTGTGGCGCAGCCGGGAGACCTGGGCAAAGGGCGGGGAGGCAGGTGGCTCCACCCCGGGCGGGCTGGCAGCTCGTGGCCTTTGTCTGGCCGTGGGGGCCGCCCTGCCAGGCAGGCGAGGCGCCTCCGTGCCCACTGCCTCTTTGCTGGGCTCCGTTACCAGCCTCTGTAGTGAGAGGGGTTCACCGCCAAGAAATGCTGCCTCGTCCTTTGAAACAGCACCTGCCCAGGTATTCCGTGGGTGCCGCCCTCACAATGGCAGGTCCAGAAGAGCCTGAGGGCGGGGCTCTGGCCCTCACCACTGTGCGAGCCCCTCCCTGTCTCCTTCAGGAGTCCCCACAGGGCGGGCTGTGCTGGGTGCCGGCCAGTGGCCTCTCAACTTGGCCTCGCCAACCTCCTTATGGTTCTTTCCAGCCCTGCCTGTCGTCTAGGCTTGGCTGGGTGGAGCATGTGGGCAGCGCTGTCCCCTAAGGGCCCCCAGTCCCCTCATCTGTCCACATAACTTGATGGCGTGTCCCAGCAGTTGCCCCAATGAGTGCCGAGACCTTTTGAAAGAGGCGCAGAGAAACTTCCGGGCCTGACCTTCCATGTTGGCCAGCCCGACTCCCTCAGGCCTGCAGCCTGAGAGGGGACAGCACGTCTTCCCGGTGTCAGGGTCTGCAGTCTCCTGAGGGAGCCTCTTTGGGTCCTTGTCAGGGGGTCCGTGTTCTGCACCCATGGCAGGGCCATGTCATGTCACCTTCCAACATAGTGTGTTCCACCTGCGTCTCGCTGTGGGGCCCTGGCGTTCCTGCAGGGGTGTGCTGTGGCAGCTCCGGGGTCAGGAGGGACTGTGTGGCCAGTGACGTGACCTGGGCTACCGCCATCCCTCGCCTGCCCCCACGCGTCGCTCCATGTTGCCACGGTGGTCCTGGCAGGTGCCTGTGCCCAGTTCCTCTCCTCCCTCCTTGCCCTCAGCACCCAGGTCCCACCTGTGTGCCAAGCTGGCGGCTCCCTGGGCCATAGGACTACATAGCTGTCCTGCACCCTGGAGGGCCCAGGAACACTCTCCATCTTAGCCCATCTCCCTGCAAGGTGGAGGACAGGACACCAGGGCCGGTGACCACAGGGCTAGCAGCTGGACAAACGCCTCTGGTGACTGGGGGTGCCACGGCCTCCTCAATGTGCGCCCAGACCAGACCTTTGGCTCTGCCGGGCCCCGAGCTTCCTGTCAATCTCCGACCCCTGCCACCACCCGAGAGGGGTCTAGCTCCCCTGCCTGTTTTGGTCGAGGCCCTTGTTCCTGTTTATTGGAACTGGGCTCTCTAAGCCCACATCCAGCTGTGTGTCCCGAGTGGGAGGGCGGGCACATGCATGTAAGTCAGCCTGCACACGTGTGCACATGCGGGCCCTACAGTGCCAGCCTCACCTGGGCTGCCCATCGCAGCTGTGTGGCACATTCACTGTGACCTAGGATGCCAGCACCCACCTTCTTGGGTGTGTCTGACCCTTGAGGGCTTGTGTGTGGCGTGCCCACCCCACCCAGAAACAGACGGTTCAGGAGGCCGCAGGCGCCATGCCTGGCTCAGGGGCTGCCAGGGCCTAGTTGGAGGCCCCAGCAGAGGGAGTGGGGCAGAGCGTGTCAGGGTGGGACTGGAGTAGGAGAGCAGCCACGCGTGTGCCCCCACCTGGCTATCTTCCTGCAAGGAAGAAGGCCACGCCAACTTTCTGAAAGCCCAGGGCAGGGCCACAGGGGACATCCCTGGAGCAGGTGGGAGCTGCTCTTTCTTGGGCCTGCAGTTCTGGCAGGAACCTTCCAGAGGGTGCTGGCTGCCAGCAGGGCAGTGGTGTTTCCAGCCCTTTCCAGTTGCTTTGAGGTGGCATCTTGCAAATCCAGAAGATGATCTGGGAGATAGTGGACAGAGCTGTCACCTATGGAGCCGTGGGGACTTTTTATCGAGTTGTGCTCAGAAGAATGCTGCCAGCCCAGGCGCGTTTGCCCAGAAGGGCCACGCTACCTTCTACCACCTCGCGCCGCCAAGACCAGCCCTGACACTGACTTAACCCACCACGTGCTGTAGGAAGGTGCTGGTGCCGCGTGCCCAGGCCTCACACACGCAGAGCACCGCATCCCGTCCCTGCCTGTAAGTCTTCAGCACTTACAGATATGCTTAAGTGCCTGGCAGCTTGCCCAAGCCCGTGGCTGCTCCAGGGCCCACCCAGCTCAGGAGACGCCAGGCCCGAGCCCTTGACCTCCACGGCCAGATGAGGCTGGAGGGCCCAGGCTGCCTCTCGTGGGCCTGGCAGCTCCGGGCCTGATACCCGTCCTGGTCGTGTGCCTCTATCAGCCGCCATGTTCCCTCCTCCCCTTCCAGACCTAGCCAGATGAGACCAGAGACTAGCACTGAGGTGTCCCCAACAATTTTATTATAAATAAAAACAAGACTCCCACTGGGTGGCTGCAGCCCCTGCTGTGGTGGCTGTGAGCACCTGTCCGAGGGACGTGTCCCCTTACCCTAGTCCGGAGGCCAGAGCTGAGGAAAGGGCTCCCTGCCCCGCCAAGTACACAGGAGAGCCTGAGGTACCAAGAGTAAAAACCAGGGAGGGGCTTCCGAGCCAGGCGGCGGCTTCGGGCCCAGTGCCCGCAGCGCTGCTGGCTCCTCGGAGCCCGCGGGGCACGCCCCGTCACACCACACTCTCCTCCAGCCGCTCTGTGCTGCCCCCCAC
>NW_007250962.1:155502-159080 GCF_000164805.1 Carlito syrichta | reverse complement strand
TGGCGGCGACAGCAGTGGTGGCGGGGGGTGGGGCTGTGGCGGCAGTGGCAGTGGCACTGTTTGCACCGCAGTAACTGTCAAGTCTGTTGTGATGTCCCAGCGGTGGGAACGGCCAAGCTCTGTATGAAGAGCATGTTGCGATGTTGGGTCCCCAGCCCCCCGGGGCGAGAGTCAGAGACCCATTGCAGATCTCCTTTGTAGAGGGCTTCAGAGACTGGGTTGTCCCGTCGCCATCTTGCCGCTTCTCAGGATTATTTTCTTAAAACACTATAAACAATTATATGAAGTTTAATTATAGGTAAAACTTTACAACAAATTTTCTGACAACTTGGAGATTTAATTTCCAACAAAACGGTTTAAATCAATTTTTATTTGACTACTTCACTTCCATACACAGTTTACAGTTATCAACTATTAATGATTAAATTTAGAGTTGGTTAGATCTTGCTATGATTATAATAAGCCAAAACAGAGTAAGTAATATTATCAATTGAGAAACAAAGGAAATCTTATCTTTATAACATTTTATCACTACTGATTGGTTTGTAAGTTTGGTTCTCACTGCCCCAATTTTTTTATGTTCAAAGTCATTAGGTTATCAGCTGTCCTGAATAGTGTTCATTAGCTTATTTTATTAATTTGTTTATTATTTCACTCAATGAACATTTATGTTAATTAAAATGTTTTAAAAGAGTAATAAGTTAGTAATAATAAATAAGTAATAAGTAAGTAATAAGTCATTTAAAATAAAGTAATCCATAGTGGAGATTTTTATGAACTTCATGGCCATCACATCCAACTCCAAACTGTCTTCACTGATAAACCATTTAAAATCAGAGACCCTCTTTTTTTTTTTTTTTGAGTTGGAATCTCACTCTGTCGCCCAGACTGGAGTGCAGTGGCATGCTCCTGGTCACCGCAGCCTTGATCAGCGGGGCTCCAGTGATCCTTCCACCTCAGCCTTCCAAGTAGCTGGAACTACAGGCATGCACTACCACGCCTGGCTAATTTTTTGATTTATTGTAGAGATGAGGTCTCGCCAAGTTGCCCAGGCGGGTCTCGAACCTGCAATCTTAAGCAATCCACTCACCCCAGCCCAGAAACCCTCTTAAAGATTATTTTGCTGCCTAGAAATAAACCCTAACTCCATTTTGTCCAACTAGTGAAAGCATATTATAATAATAATAATTTTACATAATCATGTTTCATTATTGCTTAAGAAAAGAAAAACAAAACCAAAACACTAGAATTATACATTACTATACTCAGTGTAATGCAAAGTTTTGAAATCTTAAAAAGAGAAGATCTCAAAAGAAAAGTATACAGAAAGACAGTTACAGTAGATACATTGATACATCCATGATTTTAAAGATTTTTACCTAGTCACATCTGTCAAATGTAAGATTTATTTTTACTAATTTTGTGTTTCCCATTCTGAACTCTATTTATTTTTTAGGTAGTTTTCTTTATGTTTTGTGTTTCCCTGCTGCAACAAGCAATAGCCATGTGTATCAGGTTAATTATTCCTTCATTAATGCTAGATCATGAATTACCTAAAGCTCAATGGCTTAAAACACTATATTTTATTCTCACACAGATGTAGTTTGCTGGGGGTGGAAGGACAATTCTGTTGATCTAGGCTCACTATTGCTCTTATTTCTGCAGGCATACAGAAAGTTCAGGTCATCTGCAGTGGGTTCATTTAGGTGGCTTTTCAAGCTTCAAATATATGGGCAGGCTAGGCGGCTGTACTTTACATGCTTCTCCTGTTTTTGTCCCCAACCATGGCATGCTCTTTACAAGGCAATCGTGGGTGTATATGTGGCAAGCAGAAATCTGTGAAGCCTCTTAATGACCTAAGCTCAGAATTAGCACATAATTGCTTCATTGTCCAAAGTACATTATATGCCTAAATCCAAAATTAAGAGTATTGAATGTTCTCTTTTGATTCATGTGAAAGTAAATACCACTACAATTAATATTATCTAGATTAAAAACAGCCCTATGTGAGTGGAATTTTATTTTATTCATAATTGTTTTAAATCAAAGGCTGAATCTGAACAATTATGCTTCTTTTGTTGGAAAAAAATAAAGCAAGAATGAGAATATTGTAAGAAAAAAGAAATGTTGATACTTTTTTCGACCTATTACAACTATATTACTTGTTATACACCATTTGTGTTTTGAAACCATATTTTGAGCATTTCTTTTGTATATTGAGAGACATCACCGTGCTATATAGCAGTATCTTTCCCCTTTATTGGACATTTGTTTTGTTTTCTTTTTCTTTTTCTTTTTTTTTTTTTTGAGTTGGAGTCTCACTCTGTTGCACAGACTGGAGTGTAGTGGCCGCTCCCGGCCACCGCAGCTTGCAGCTCGACCTGCTGGGCTCCAGCGATCCTTCTGCCTCAGCCTTCCGAGTAGCCGGAATTACAGGTGTGCGCTACCACGCCCAGCTAATTTTTTTCTTTTATTGTAGAGATGAAGTCTCACCTACCCAGGCGGGTCACAAATTGTTTTGTTTTCTGTGTGCCTTGCAATTAGTTTATATTTATCTCTTCAAGGTTTGTGCTATTACAGATAACCTTGCAATAAAATCTTGGTCATTTCTTTTTTTAAATTTTTGTTTGTTTATTGGTTTAATCATTTAAATATAATAAATTCTTAGAAGTGAAATTACAAGTCTTAAAGAGTACAAATGCCAATATTGCTCAAATTGTCTATTATCACATATTTTTCAAAACAAAGATATCAATCTACAAAAGTATAGCCTTCAACTTTCATCAAAATTTAAGGTGTCAGTGAGTTTACAAAAACTCATTTGAGAATTTTGACTACTGCCAATACATTAAAATACTGTAAAATATCTTTCTTTGTATATAAATGCTAACAACTCAAATTTGTTTGCTTTATTCAATTTTTAATTTTTGCAGGAATAACAGCAATCGCACTCTGGAGTCTACAAGCAGTTATACAACATCTTGTTTTTGTTTGCTTTGTACGTGGATTGATTTCATAAGTATGAAACAATTTCCTTTTCTAACTGTCTGTGCTTCCAACATATTACTGCTACATACTTTACCATGAATGTTTTCTATTATCTTTCAGTAAATTACTGTAAATACGCTTTCTTCCAGAAAGATATTTTTCCAATAGTCAGGCTATTTAAGTGCACACCTGACAGAAAATGAAGGTCTTCTTTTGCCAAATGATAAAATCCTTCCTGGTGCAGTTCTATATCCACATCGTAATCCAGAATATCTTTAAAACATGAAAACAAACGTCCACAAATATACTTTGAGTATCATTTCTTCACTGGCTCTTTAGCATTTTTTAAATGACATTAGCTAGTTCCAAAACTAGGTGATCGGGAAAGATAAAATGTCAAAATATTTAGAATTGAAATACATTTGTCACTCTTCAAATGATTAACTGGAACATATCCAAAGCAGATCACTTTTAGAAAACTGAAATTTTTAAAAAGGATATGCAACTTTTCTACTACCATCTGTTTTTCTAAATGTTACTTTGGGTAATACAATTAATTTTATTATACTATTCTTTTTTTTTTTTTTTTT
>NW_007250962.1:130575-155482 GCF_000164805.1 Carlito syrichta | reverse complement strand
TCTTGCCAAGTTGCCCAGGCGGGTATCGAACCCGTGGGCTCAGGCAATCCACTCACCTCACCCTCCCAAAGGCACGGGATTACAGACTGAGCCACCGATCCTGGCTTATTATACTTTACTATTTAATCAATATTTTCATATTTTCATAATATACAACAGAAAAATGCATATCATCTAACATGTCTTAACTTCCAGATTCTGGTGACTAAATAAGTTTGCCAACAAAATGACAGACTGTATATTTTGCTTTTACCTAAATGTTTGTTGTTGACCAGTAAGTACTTACTAATTATATTCTTTTTCTTTTCTTTTCAGTTTAAGTAGCCAGAAATATTCTCTTTGTCTCTCTTTTTACTGTTTAAATATAAAGTGTTGCTTTATGGGGATGAATTATGAAATGAAAATTTTCTTAACTACTATAAATCTGTGCATTATGTCTCCTTGCTGAAAATCCTGAGATTTAGGAAAAAAGATATACTTCCCTATCAGTGCAATAGGTTTTAATTTGATAGTAAATTGGGTATGACTGTGCTTTAGAAGCATTCTGGGGAGGATACTACAGGAACAGAAAAAACTGAACTCTTATTAAACATTCCAGTTGGCCTCACTGTATGGATCTGAGAATAATTTTAAGGGAGATAGATATAACCAGCATCCTCACCTTAACTTCATAAAATCACAACCTTCTAATAAAAAGGCTATTACAATGATTATATTTTTAAAAATGTAATGAATTATGAACAGTTTCTGAACATTTTTATATTATCATTTTCTTTTGCCAAAGCATACAACTTTTCTATATAGAATTTGGCTTCTGGGTTTCTACTAATATATAACTAGGGCTTTCAAATAGCATTTTCAAAATTAATGTATATTGACTTTTTATGATCTTTTGGTTGGGGGTTTTCTATTTACCAAAGAAGTTTGACCTTGTATAAATGTCTTTTATTTCTTATTCTCTCTGGTTATTCTTGCTATGTTTGTTTTCTATTCTTCATAAATCCTTGCTAAGCACAGAGCTAATACAATATTGATTTTTTTGAAGTTACGTTTTGTTGGAAATTGGAAGCATTTTTCAGATCTACAATGTGCTAATTTTCAAATTGCAAAGAAGTTTTGACTAAAATAAATTGTCAATATGATGGCCTATCTTAAAAACTTCTGATACTTAAAATACAAGGGGACCTCCCCAAAACTCAGAATTCACTAAGTTGTGTATTCATTCTTCCAACTTAAACTTCCATCACCTTCAAAGTACTCTCTGTTTTATGAAATAAACTTATGGAGACACTTTTTTTTACTACTCAAAAGTAATTTTTTGAACTGGTCAGTTTGATGCCTTTTAGTGCTTCTGCCATATTTTTGTTTCACCACTTCAACATTGGCAAAACTTTTCCCTTTGAGGACTTCTTTTCATTCAAGAAAACAAACAAAAAAATTAACTTGGAAAGAGATCAGTAAAATCTGATGGGTGGGGCATGGGGCTCATGCTGTGTTTGGTCAAAAACTATTGAACACTCAGTGCAGCATGGGCATACATCATGAAATGGACAAACACATTAAAAGAATCTCAAAAACAACAAACAACATCACTGAAGCTGAACGCAGCCTCTCACAACAACTCCAGCTGATATACTGATGCCAATGTGTTCTTGGAACACTTACCTAGTGGGGGGAAGCCTGTATTACAGCCCCCCCATGATAATTCTGGTTGTTGTCATTGTTGCTGTTTTTGTTTTGTATTCCTCATATTATAGCAAGATAAATTTAGAGGTAAGATTGGCAGATCACACAAATAATAACTTGAAGACAAGTTAGTAAATGGAAATCAATAAACTTCTTTACCATCAACAAACAGTTGGAGAAAGAAGTGGTAGCAAAATATAGCCTATAGTTCTAGGAAATTCTGAGACAGACTCCATTTTAGAACACTAATCCCGAAGGCACCATCAAAGAGTTCACAAAATGACTTCCTCATGCTTCCTTGCATACTATCTTTGAATTTCCACTCTTGGTCTTTACAATGCCCCTTCATCCCATCAGTTACACATAAAATTGACAATGACTTGTCCAATAATGGTAAATAAATTGCAAGGAAAAAAGAGCGTTTTTTTCCCTTTAATACATGAATGCTAGGTCCAGTGCTTGACTATTTTCATCAACACAGTTTCCATTTAAAGAAGCAAGGCAACATAAAAATTAAGAACTGTCCAAGTAACAAACATACATGTGTACACCCCTTGAATCTAAAAAATAATAATAATAATAATTTTTTTTTTAATCTCACCAGAAAAAAATTAATGTGAGCTGTCTGGAGTTAGATAGGTAAGTACACACCTTTCCCAATGTGAAAATACAATAGAAGGTTTTTATACTCTTTGTCATATTATTTAACACTTTTAAATCAAGCTAACTATTAAATAATAAAAAATCGTTCTTAGTTCTTAT
This sequence comes from Carlito syrichta, assembly GCF_000164805.1. Classification (NCBI taxonomy): domain Eukaryota; kingdom Metazoa; phylum Chordata; class Mammalia; order Primates; family Tarsiidae; genus Carlito; species Carlito syrichta. Next base: position 153,034 of record NW_007250962.1, on the reverse strand, counting down.
TTTAATAAATGTTATTTATCATTTTATAACTAAAATGTATTAATTTATGATTCATAATTATTTGCTTGTTTATTATTTTATTTTAGAATTCATATTTAGAATTCTTAGAGTTTTAGATTGGAAATGACAGATGAAAATATGGCATCCAAGTCCTGGCCTAACTTTTCCTCTGTGTGCTGTGCCTTGTATCAAAAAACACTCCTTGCATACATATATTAATATAAACATCCCAGCTTGTCCACCCAAACTCTTTCTAAAGACCCCTAAAACACCTGCACTTTAGATCAGAGATGCACATGCTGCTGTGTGTTCAGACTTAGACCCATGAGACCTTAGATTTCAAGTCAGCTCTAGAAGCAACTCAAAAGTAAAGTATGGAATGATACACTGCTGAGTCTCTTGAATTCCTTGCTCCAAGGAAAGAGGCATCGCCAGCAGAGAGCTAAAGCAGTTCTCTCTAACGTTCAAGTGCCCGAAGGGAATTCCTTTGGCAGAGTCTAAGACAGATACTGTAAAAGAGACCTCAGTTTAAATAACTTTTTCATCCCTTTAAGTCATACGCTCATAACAGGGCTGATATCTTTTCTAAAAGTGTACAAACCGGTTCTTGGAGAATTTTAAAAACTTCCTCTTTAACGAACAAAGCAAATATTGATATACATTACACAAACAGCTTATCTGTGGTTTTACATGTTTATGTGGCGAATGGGAGAAATTAGGGGAAAAAAAGGACCTGTGAAGACTCCTTAGGGGGCCATAATGAAAAATAAAGTTAGAGAAATACAGCTGTAAGCAGGATCCAGGAGTCAGACTGATTAATTTAAACTTTTGCAACACTAGTTAGTAGCTGTATGTATGACATTGGAAAGAATATTTAACTCACCTGACTCCAATTTTCTCATCTTTAAAATGAAGATAATAAAAGTGCCTATTTTAATGGGTTGTTATAAGGATTGATTAATATTTTACAATATTCAGTACAATGTGTAGCATATAGTATGATCTGAGAAAACATGTCTTAAGGAAAAAATGTATTCATTTGAAAAAATTTTTGGTATAATAATAGTGTTTTCCTCATTAGATGGTTGCCAAGATTGAATGTCATAAAACCTATTCAGTGCCTAACAAGAGAACCTGGTACTTAGTAAGAATACAACATTGTTAACTAATATTAAAATGCAAAAAAAGAATATGACTCCAGAAAAATATAACATAATAATGGAAATAATAGTTTTTTTTCCAAATGTTTACTGTCATGTAGTACATATTCAGTATTTACTGAAAATACTGTCAGTACTAAGTGCCATGAAGTTTTTCTAGTTTTGTTAATAAGTATACAGATACTTTCCCTTTTGAATAGTTTTAAATAAATACCAATCTAAGGTCAGGTGAATGTATAAATATACAACCTGGTACAAAGATGGTGGGTTGTTCATTTTATAGCTGCTGCAAGGAGTAATAAAATATTGGCAATCAAATCCATGAAGTTAGTTTATCTATCATCAAAGAAGTCTTCTATATAGTATGAAAAATACTGAGTGCATTACTTTTATCAAGGCAGGTAAATGGGAAGTCAGACAGGTAAATGGTGTATTAAAGTACAAATGAATTATACTTTCTGAAAGTTGTTTTAGACATTAACCTAAAACTGATGTTTTTTCTCATCTTCAACGCTTATTTTTCTAATAAAAAGAACTGTCTTCAACATTATTCAATGTCAAGAAAATTAAATTGTTTTAATTTTAGAAAATGGAAGCTTAAAATATATTTCTGTAAAGTTTATCCAATCATCCATTTCTCTAAAATAAGTAAATACATTTACCATAATTCATAAATCATATACTATTATGAAAATATTATGTTTATTTAATTGATGGATACAGATTAAAATACTACTCAATTTGTTATATAGAAAAGAAGTGTTATACGGGCATTTAAAAGTTCATTTTGAAGGAAAGTTTAAATGTGAACAAAAGATCACCTGCATCTTTAGTGATTGCTAGTATGTTTAAGTGAATTAGCACTGAAATTACTAGAAAAGCTGTTTTAAATTATCTATTGGACTTTTAAGCAGTTTTTGGATCATTAGCTATTTAATAATTCAGTTGCCTGCTACTTGTCTAGAATCCTCATCTCTCTGTTCCCAAATAAGATAAATCTCTGATCTTCACATCAGATTCCAGCTTCTTTGAAAATCATCAAAAAGCACTTGCACAGTACTTTTAGATATAAAGGTTATAAAGGTGGCATAGAATCATTTGAGACAGAAGATCTATTTCTGACAACTAAAAGTTCACTCAAAAATCAATCAAATTCCCTATAGAATGTTAACCTTTCAGAGGTTCATAGAAAGTTTGAACAACATAAACTTTTCAGTTTTCATCTATTAGCTATCTTGAGACTTAAAACTGCTCTCAAATCAGACCTGTGACATGACTTTTCTTAGTGAAATGGGATCAAGAAAAATATGGTATCACACCAATAAAAATGTTTTAAAAACCATCATTATTTATATTTGTAATAAAAAATATCTCAGAGGAGACATGAGAAGGATGATATTTAACAGTTTAAAGCACCCTATCTGAGTGCAATTAATACTAATTTTCTATTTTTTTACCATACCTTGTTTATCTACTTGACTCATTTTTCCTTATACCAAACAGCTTATCTGTCTTCACTTCCACTTCCCTATCTCCAATCTCTTTTTCTTCCTCTCACTTTTCTTCTTTGCTTTTTTAAAAGACACACATTTTAATTGAGATCCAGATAAATAAAATAAAGTTTTATCCAAAGAATTCTCCATTAAATGTGCCTAATCTAGTGCTGGTCAGCATTTAAGACATTTCTGTATATTTTCTGGTGAGATATTTACCTTCTTTTTGATGGCCATGTATTAGTTCAGCTAATGCAAGTTTCTGCAAGAACAATCTTGCACTAGATTATTATGATTTTTTTTACCAAAGAAAATGAGATAATGTATGTAATGTCTGCTCAACATTACTAGGTGGCAGTTATCTTCATTCTTTTTCCTACTTGTGCAACGGTGCCCAATTATTCTATGAGGTCTAAGTCATACAATCATTTTTAACCTTCCATATCATCCTCTACGTATCAATTTTATATACTTGCTATAAAGTGTCTGTTTTCACAATCATCTTTGTTTCCCCCATTTGTTTATCCTACCAAGCAGGACAAATGCAAACAATAACAACAAGATCTATACTATATATACCATATTCAAACTACAGAAAATCAAACATAAAGAGGATAATCTTGAAAGAAGCCAAGGGAAGGAGATAAGGAGATAGAGGATCCAAGATAAGAATTGCATTCAAATTCTCCTCAGAAACATAAAAGTGAGAGAGTGGAATAACATATTCAAAATGTAGAAGAAACAGCCACAGCTATAGAATTCGGTATCCTGCATAATTATTCTTCAAAAGCGAAGGAGAGGCAAAGACTTTCTCAGGAAAACAAAACTGAGGGAATGTGTTGTTGATGAACTGACCTTATGTTAAAATAGGTTCTTCAGAGAAGAGGATAATTATATAGGTGAGACTCAGATCTGCAAAAGGAAAGGGAGGCTATTAGAGGAGGATTTAGTGAAAAGGCAGAGCATAGAGCATTTTCAGGGCAATGAAACTATTCTGTATAAAACTACAATGATAGATTCATGTCATTCTACATTTGTCAAAAAACCATAGAATGTACAATACCAAAAGTGATTCCTAATGTTATCTACGGACTTTTGTAGCTAATTAGGTGTCAGTGTGGGTTCATTAACTGTAAAAAAGGTAACTCTTGTGAAAGATATTGATGGTTGGGAAGTTTGTGTCTGTCTAGTGACAGGGGTGTCTGGTTATTCTCTGTACTTTCTGCTCAACTTTCCTGTGAACCTATAACTACTCTAAACAATAAAGTAGATTTAAATGACAAAAATGCAATAACCTTTCCATTTTCTTTAAAGAAAATATAAAATTGCCATCATATGAAGTGAACAAGGAATATTAGGTGAAACAATTAAGAAAAAAGAAAATGAAAATATTTGAGAGTAGAATTTTTTTTTGAATTGAAGTCTTACTCTGTCAATGGAGTGCAGCAGCATACTCATGACAAACCTAGCATCAACCTTCTGGTGCTGGGCTCGGGGGATTCTTCCACCTCAGTCTTCCAAGCAGCTGGAACTACAGGGGTGCACTACCATGCACGGCTCAGCTAATTTTTTATTTATTGTAGACATGAGGTTGAGACCAGCCAATTTGCCCAGGCTGGTTTCAAACTCATGGGTTCAGGCAATCTCCTCATCTTGGCCTTCCAAAGTGCTGGGATTAGAAGTTTGAGTCACTGTGCCCAGCTGAGAGTAGATATCTTATAGGTTGGTTTTTCATATAGTTAATAATAACAGTAGTAGTAATACTTTTTTCTATAAAGATTTTGTGATACTTTATAGAATCTCTGACATATTATTATGTCAATTCTTTAAGAATTAAAACAAATATTCTCTTTTGTGCCTTCATTTATATTTGTAATTTTGTATGTTTTTCCTAAAATAGTCTTCCTAATTACATAGGATTCAGTCATCACAAAATCTGAATGCACTCTTGCTGGAGTCTTAGGCTGTTAGAGCTCTATACCTTGATGTCCAATGATACCTCACACTCAATATGAACTTCTCAGCTTATCCCAGTCTTAAACCTAGATTTCTCCCATTTTTTCAGCTCACTGAGCAGCTCCATTATCTACCTTCTTCACTCCAGGGATTCAGTTCAGAAGACCCTTCTTTCGGAGAGAATCTGCTAAACATCCCACTCCTGGGCCAAGGTATTTTATTCTCTTGTAAGTTCTTCTACCAGAAGCCTTTCACCCTAAACCTTTTTCACCTGTTTCTTTGTCCATCTTCCTCACTACAGTTTTAAGTCTCTGAGGCCAGGAACTACTGGATTCTGTAATTCACGTCTTATTATACAGCATAAGGCCTGACTTATTGGTACCAAATGTTTAATTATAAGATGGATGTTTAAAAAGAGTCATCTCCACACTTTTATAAAAGTTCGTATATTAAAATATGCCTGAAAATTTTAATATGACAAGAGCTATTTATTTATCTAAAATTCTTATGACTTTCAAGAAATTACATCAGTTACATATGTCACAGTCAGAGAAGCTTTATATATCTCATAAGATTAAATTTATTGTCTTGTCAATAGGAGCAATTCAATAAATGTGCGCCGACTTAAATTAAGGTGCACATTCCGACTCTTTTGTTTCTGATGAGTAAGACATTTTATTTATTTTTGTAATTCTGAATGTATTAATGACTCAACAGTTCCACTTTTCAGAACACACAAGAAAAGATTAATGAAAGACTTTTTTTGGCAAATTTAAAATAAAAGTGTAAATTCAGATAATTTTAATTTTAGAAATATCTTTGCAGAGGAAGTTAAACAATAAGAAACTTTCAGGATTTTTCAGCTTGCAAGTAAATTTCAATGGCTTATTCCAGACAAGATGAAAAAACAGGCCACTCTGGTTTTATGCCCCTTTTTTCCCCCTTTTGACTTTCTCTGTCTACCCACCAATTCCATTTGAGGACTTCTGCCTCCAAACTATTCCTAGTACTCACTGGAAGTCAGGTTCTTCTTTCTAGAGACTTACTTGTGAACTCCCAATTAAATATTTTCCTCTCGTTTCCTTGCCCTTAAACATCATGGTCTGGGGTTTCACAGAATTCTCTCAAGTCTGGAGAACACAAAGTACAGTGAGAATTATTTTAATTTTAAAAATGTCTTCATAAAAGAAGAAAGTAGTAAAAAAAAGTTTCAAGAACTATGAAAGGGAAATTTGCTGAAAAAATTTGGGGTAAAAGAGGTGCTTTAAACAGTTTAAAGAACTTTATTTCTTCACTAATCATATCTCATAGTTATTGTCCAGAACTGTGGTCTACTATTGTTCCATGCACCTCATGTGCTCCTACATTTAATTATAACCTCTTGTGAGATAGGCATTGTAAAGATGAAGAACTTGAAGTATCTAATGGTTAATAAACCTTTTCAGGGTTATATAGCTTGTAACTGACACAGTTGAAACAAATTCAGGTAAGCTGGATCCAGAGGCCATGTTCTTAACCCCTCATGACAGGGATAAATTCTCACATCTCAGTAATTAGCCTACATATGAATGGACTAAATGCACCACTGAAAAGACATAGAATGGCAAAATGGATAAAACATCCCGAGGAAACAATATATCATCTCTAAGAGACTTATCTCACCAGAAAGGCCACTTACAGATTCAAAATAAGAGGATGGGAAACAAAATATCAGGCAAATGGAACACAAAAGGAAGCAGGGGTCATGATAATATCAGACAAAATACCTTTTAAGCTATCAAAAATTAAAAAAGATATGGAAGGTCGCTACATAATGATAAAAGGTTCAATTCATCAACAAGAAATATCCATATATGCATGCAACATACGAGTACCAACTTTCAACACGCAGCTGCTAGGTAAACTTAAAAAACATATTAACTTTAACACTCTAATAGCTGGAGACTTAAATATCCTACTCACAACCCTAGACAGATCATCAAGACAAAAAAATCAACAAGCAGATACAGAATGTCAACCAAATAGATTTAATTGATACCTACAGAATACTCCACCCCCAAAACACAGAATATACATTCTACTCATCACCACGTGGAACGTACTCTAAGATTGACCACATCCTCATCCATAAATCAAGCATAAACAAATTCCATAAGACTGAAATACTGCCATGCACCTCCTCAGATCACAGTGGAATAAAAATAAATATCAACACCAACAAAGTTCCCTCAAAACCCACAAAGACATGGACACTAAATAGCAGGATGCTAAACAACTCCTGGGTCAACATGGAACTCAAAACAGAGATTAAAAGATCCCTGGAAACAAAAGAAAACAAGAAACATCTGTGATGCCATAAAAGCAGTACTAAGAGGGGAATTCATATCCCTATGAACACTCATGAAGAAAAAGTTATGTTTTATATTTTATTTTTCACACTACCTAATATTTTATCTAGAGGATATATTTTAATACAGTTAGTTATTTTCTCATATTTAACAGGTTGTTTCTCATTTTCTTAAATTAAGAATAACCTTACAATAAACAATTCAGTTCACATATATTTTTTTTCCTTTTCCTGGGTACAAATAGGTGTTCTTTTTCTTTGATACTAATGTTCACATCATAATTTCATTAATATTAATACCAGATGTTTGAAAAAATTGAAAGATTTTGTAATAATATGGGGCTTCAGTAATGTAAACAGAGAAAGACTATGTAATTTTAAAGATTTTTATATGTCACAAATTGGTGAATTATCCATTTATTCTATTCTAATCACCATATATTATGCTACCATTAATAAAAGAAATCATGCCTCTCTTTTCATCTTTATTCCTGCCCTGGGCAATCTTTATATTCCTTTTGATCAGTGATCAGTCTTCCAATTCACTGCACAATCTGAAAGAAAGAGAGATAATATTTCTGCCTTTAATGGCTTTGTAGTGCAAAGACTGTCAGGTTAGGGTAGTAGTATCAGAGAATTGAAGATATATTTAGGAGGTGAAATCACTAAGGGTTGTTGATTGAGTGGATGAGGTCGGTGCAGATAAAAGTGTCAAGGATAAGTCCCAGGTTTAAAGGTGGAGACATTTGTTAGATCATTTCTCTTTTTCTGTGTGGAAGCCCTTTTCTCCCTAAATGGACCAGAGGTTCCTTTTCAGAGATTATGATATAGCCTTACTTAATCTTACAATACTCTTTGCCTGTAATAAGTACTCAACTTATGTGTGATCAGTAAATAAATGCATGCAATTTGGGGATTGTGGTAAGCAAAATAATAGTGTTATATAAAAGACCATGTCCTAATCTCCAGAACCTATAAATATTTTACCTTAAATGACAGAGGAGATTGCAGATATAATTAAGGACCTTGAGATGAGGAAATTATCCTGGACTGTCCTGTTTAGCCCAATGTAATCAAAGTGTCCTTACAAATGGAATAGGGAGGTAGAACAGAGAGGTAGCATGAAACATAATTACAGAACAGGAAGATGGAAAGATGCAAGTAAGAACTCAACTCTTGATTGCTAGATTTTAAGGTGGAGGAAGAGAACCAGGAATATGAGAAGGTTCTAAAACCTGGCAAGAACAAGAAAACAGATTCTCCCCTGGGGACTTCAGAAAGGAATGATAGCCTTGCTGACATCTTAATTTTAGCCAGCGAGATCCTTTTCAGACTCTGAATGCCAAAACTATAAGACAATATGTGTGTTTTTTTAAACCTATCAAGTTTGTAATTAATATACTCATAGAAAACTAATGGAGGAGCTAAAGGGGTCTTTTAGTGACCCAAGTGTTTTTTCTCCCTGTTTTTGGTCAATCATTTTAATTGTGTTGACCGATACAAAGGATTAGGCATTCAACACTATGGCCTATAGAACCATTATAATAAATCTCCAAGGAATCATGCATCTTAATTTCAGTCTATTTTAATTTTCAGTACTGTTAACAAGCAATAATTGACTATGCATATGTTACTTTTACTTTTCTTCCTATTAGTGACAGAGTGAAATTAAAAAGTCACAATGTGAGCAGTTAATGAAAGAAGCAGAAAAAGCCAAGAAATGTCATTTATGCACTAAAAATAAAGTGAGAAACACTTTAATTAACTAAGTAACATTTTATGATAGCTATTGTAAATAAGCAGTTTGAATCTAAGAGTCAATCATTTTATAGATAAGGTCACGTCCTTATCTGTAGTTATGTATTCATACATATGAAAAATTACTTCAATCCTTGAAATTTGAAAATTGGAGATTAATACAAATCAAATGAAATATAGTAGTGACATTTTTCCATATTGATTGTGAACATAATATACAATTATTATTACAAGTCTATGTTCCAAAGCCTGCAAATATAAATGTATGGGTTATTTATTTTGGCATTAATAATGGGTCATTTAGAACAATTTTATGTTGACTCAAAGGAATCGACATACCCTCTGGTTTTAGTTCACAATTAAATGATAATTCAAGCTAATTCTGGTGGGATTTTAATCATAGTTATAAAGAGATCTTTGACCTTACCTTGTGAAGAAATACAAATCTGACTACCACTGACTCCTTGCCTTCTTGTATTGTAGCCCTCCAAGAAGTCATTCCAAAGACCAGTAATAACAAAGAATATTTTGGTCACAACTGTGACTATATTAGCCTGTGATTATACAAACGTGAGTAAAATACAATTCCTCTTCTGCATTAGTTTGTCAGTCAAGTTGAATCCTACGGTCTATCAACAAGAGGTTTTTATTACAGGTGTCAACATGGGTGTGTGACCATTTTCCAAGATGTTATTATTGAGGGGAACTGAGTGAAGGGTGCACAGTTTATCTTATTAGAGATAGGATTATTGTGCTATCTATGAAGAAGCCTCTATGTGATCCTACTCAGGTTCAAGATTTCAAACTCAGTACATTTGTCCCTTTGATCCTCCTCTGTTTCTCAAGTTGCATGCTTGTTGAATGAAAACAGCTTGGGATCCAGAAACAGCCTATATTCAAACCTCACAAGAGTAGCCTCTTGTAAATGGAGTAAAAATTTTCTGTAAGCACATGTTTTTGAGTAAGTTGTTGCACAAGTTGTAGCACAGATGGCTGAATGAGAAGTTACTATATTTACAGAGGGGCATCTGTTATATTATACTTGACTGTATTCACAAAATCAAATTTTTCACCTTTCATAACCTGTATCCATGTTATTGCCAATGCTACCCACACCATTTAACATCTCTGTGCTTGACATACTTCTGAGTTTTTAATCATGTACAGCTTCAATGGTAAAATAAGTCAACATTATTTGCCCATATACATTAAGTTGAGTTAGATATAGCACAGAACCAGGTCTGAAAGTGGCTTCTGTTTCCCTCTTGTCATCTCTGTGCCTCTCCAGGTTGGAACCAGACTGCATGTCATGTTGGGCCATATATACCTGCCTTTGTGTGTTGTACTCTCCTTCCTTTTTTTGTTTTTTGGTGGTTTTTTTTGTCATTGAACATAGAATTTTAGGTCAGCAGGATTTTTAGTGGACTGAGTGCCCAAAAAGAGCAGTTCAAGAGTTTTGAAGTATATAAGTCTGAATTTGTAGAACCATCAGAAAGACAAAGAATATAGAATCTGACCTATTATACCATTTCTATAATTCTTATGGTATGCATGAAATAGAGCACATATGCAAGTTGAACTAATAATAAAGAACTTGGTTTCTCCTAGTACTGTGATCTAAAATACCTGACTGGCTAAGAGATGGTAAGATTGTGATGGAGAATCTATAAATATTGTTTGTATTAAAATTAACAATGCAGGATTCTGTAATCAAGCAGTCATACAATGTGCTTTATTTGCTACAGGATGTTAAGTAAAGCAACTTTTTTTATGTCACTATAATAGCTAAATGAAGAAAATAGATCTCAATGATTAGAATGACTACTTCAAAACTATTTTCATCACAACTACCTAACAAGTTTTTTATCAATTTATATTTCCAAATGGTTACTCTCTAAATGTTTGGGTTTGTTTAATCTAAATCAGACCAAGTCTTTTGTATTTTTAAATACTCATCACAGAATTATAATGGGCTGTTATGTTTGGGGACAATTACGTTTGCTGTACTTCAAATGTATTAACTGTCATTTGCCATCATGTATGTGAATTGACCTTGTGGCAGAGAACTCACTGTATTTCAAATCAAGGAATGTTATTCTTTTTTTTTTCCTCAAAGTATTTGATTCTGTAGCTGTGGCTAGTTACTTTCTATGATGACAGATAATAAGAGTGATTGTGTCCTAAAGTATACCAAACATATGATAAAATATTGACCATTGTGTAAAAATAATCTCTCAGAGACTAAGGTAAGCTGTGAAGAAGGTGCTTCTGACACTTTAAGCTTCTATTTGTTGAACACATACATTCACATTCTGGCATAGATTTTTACATCATTGATCTCATTGATATAACATATAAACCCTAGTTATGTTTTATTTTCCTCATTTTGCATGGGGAAAATGGGGTACTAAAAATGCATTTTCTAAGATCATACATTTAAATAGTTGGAGGAAAACAGATTGAGACTTAGGAATTTCAGTATTGTCTGTTTGACAAAGAGTTCTTCCTTTTAACCTTTCCATGTATTTGTATGTATACATACATACCTAGAAGAGCAAAATTAATTAATTAAAATTAGTCGGGCCGGGTTCGGTGGCTCAGCCTGTAATCCCATGCCTTTGGGAGGCTGAGGTGAGTGGATTGCCTGAGCCCACGGGTTCGAGACTTGCCTGGGCAGCAAGACCTCATCTCTACAATAAATCAAAAAATCAGCCGGTAATGGTAGTGTGTGCCTGTAATTCCGGTTACTTGGAAGGCTGAGGCGGAAGGATCGCCGGAGCCCAGCAGGTGAGGCTGTGGTGGCCAGAAGCGGCCACTGCACTCGACTGGGCGACAGAGTGAGACTCCAACTCAAAAAAAAAAAAAAAAAATTAGTCATATATAATATGTATTTCATAGCATTTTTCATAATTTATTCCCACTGTCCTTAAATCATTTTAAATACATATTGTTTTAACCAAAATTGTTTTAATCTATCTAATTACTGGTAAACCTGTTATAATATAGGTAAGAAAGCCATTTTCTCTTTGGAAGGTAATCAGGTACGCAAAAGCAACTAGCCTGGAAAGCAAAGGACATTCTCATTCCCTGTTCCCTTACTTAGTCTCAGTGTAATGGTTCTCAGAAAAATCTTAGTTCTTTTCTTTTGAACAGAAAATAGTTATTTCACTTCTTTAAACAAATGCACATTTCCATGAATTGCTTAACTTGTAATTCTTAAATAAACCACAATGCATATTTCCTGGAAGTATGCAGATCTTTCATATGATACTTTGAAATGCTAATCTGCGTAGATACAACAGACATGAAGATAATTGAAAGAAATTTGACTCAATTCATTTCTTCTTGATAAAGTTGCCACTTTAAACATGGGGGTACTGATATGAGTACACATTTTTAAGCATTTAAATAAGTTTTGCTGTTGCTTCTGTTATACATATCCTATAAACAAATACATTACAAACAGGTAATGTATTTAGTTGATTAGCATACATTAAATCAGACATATTTACTATGTTTTACATCACAGAAGGTCGTTTTTAATGTTAGGCTATTTGACTAAATGAACTCCAGGACCTAGATGGTTTGTTCTTAAAAAGGACATTTGGGTAGATTATATATTTTAAAAAATATATGTTTTATGATTGCAATGAAAAACACTTAGATTTGAGGAAATACTAATTTTTAAACTGTCATTTTCTTGTAGCAATTCATATGATGTTCAAGCAATTCCAGGTGGTTACCTCTATGACTCCAATATTTCTACCTTTCTAGGTTTACAAAACAATTAATTTCCTTCATCTCTCCTCTCGTATGCTACTTTCATGAACGGCCACAGAGCTTATTTAGATCCAGAGAAGAGCACTTAATCATATTCACTAGTAGCAAAGTTACTTTTCCCTTTGAAATATGCAAAACTGTATGAATGTCTTCCTAATTTCAGCTCTTTTTGTAGTTGTTTTCAAGAGGTGAAGGATAAAAAGCACAAAGCTTCACAATATTAAAGCAAAATTTCAATAAGGTACTTTAAAGAGAGTAAAATGACCTACCAAATCAAAGTTTTGTAAGTTAGGAGGAAACACATCATACACTAAAAAAGTTTTTTTGGATTTTAAAAAGAGTCACTGTAACCTCTGTTAATAATGTTATTAAGACCAGATTCTTAATAATAAAATTTGCAATAAAAATAATATTTATTTAAAGTATGTAGCTATCATTAAAATAATGCTTGAAATATGGAAGTTTTCTCTCAGAACAATGAAACCTTTCCACATTTAGGAAAAAATTAATAAATGACTTACTTCAAACAATTGTAAGGTTACCCCTATTAAGTAAAACTAACTCATTTCAATTTTGTTAAGGAAAAAAATGATTGTTTTTGTATTACTCTTAGGAGAAATTATGGTAATTTGAAAGATAATTAATGAGAACTTTAAAATTTAAATTGCAAATATATAGCATTAATTTCTTGAGGTCTTCAACTGGTAGCTTAAGAGATTTTTATCTTCCCTTTTCAATATGTGATTTTTCATATTATCTGTGTAAGAGAATTACAAACGATGGAATTATTGGTTGCAAAGAGAAAGGTCTTTGAGTAAGAAAACACAACAAGATTGCTCTGCAATGTAGACTTCAGAAATAACATAGCTAAAACAAAGAATGTTTAGCAAGACTTTATGGAAAAATCTGAGGGTTGCTAAGAGGGATTGACAAAGAAATTCCAGAAGGTACAATTTTTGCTTTCTGTCCAGTGTGAAGAGACATTGCTGCTGTCTCCAGACACATGAAAATAATCTATCCTCATTAAAACAGCTACAGAATAATAAAGAATGTCATGTATTTTCTTCTCTCAAATCTATTTTTGCTAGCAAACTATTTTTGCTAGCAAAGTTAATTGGGTTCTAGCTAGGCAAAAAACCGTGGTGATTATTTCTCTTGTTTCTGAACTACTTAGGGTTTAGTTAGAAATATATAATTTGCTCTAGTCTTCTCAAGATAGAAGAGTTTGGCAGTAGTGGGAAAGTGTCAGGGGAGGGAGGATGGGATTGGCAGTTGAGGGAAACTGCTAGAGGAGGGAGGGGCATACTCATAAACAAAGGTAACTGCCTGATCAATGTTTCTATACCTAACCCTGAATTGCACCCCACATCTTTATAATACAAATTAAAAAAAAATAAAGAAGAAATTAAACACAGAAAATTATCTGCTTAGAAATTCATCATAAAAGTTGTAGGATTAGTTAGGAAAAGCTATCACTAGGTTAATTGGTTGCCCTCATAGAATCTAGGAAGTCACTACTGTCCCAGCCAGAAAACTGCCAAGAAAGGTTACTGTACGCTGACCCATTAATGCAGGTAACCTACAGAGGAATGGCCAGATGTCTAACAACTCCCATGCATCTGCCTCCTAGAGCCAGAAAAGACTAATGTCTTGTTTTCCTTCAGCACTGCAGATCTTGTGTGAATGTCTTTTATTGGTGACATCTTATCAGAAACCCACTGGTGAGAAAGTCTGAGAAATAGAGTTTCTTGTGTTCTATTTCTGTGACACAGAGAAGAAACTGTCATAGCAAAAAATACACAAATGTTAAATAGGCAAAGAAGATTTATTCAAGGCAAATGCAATAGAGGAGAGAGACCAGAGCTCGGTCTGATCACGACTCCATTGAAACAAAGTACTGTTCAGAAAAGTAAGCATTAAAATTGTTTGTTAATTAGAAGTTGTAATGTCCAGACTTTAAATCTTGATATTATATTTTGGCTACACAACCATGGTAGGAAATGAAGGCAGAATTCCCCTCGTCTCATTTGCGTTTAAATAATATAGCAACTACTTATCAATATTTGTGATTAAGATTCATGATTTACACAGCTGATAATTCTTATTTCTTTGTGTCTTGAATACTTTTTCCTCTTATATAATGATTGGCAACATGAATGATCTGAAGAGGATTTAAAATGCATCAAGTGGTTAACAGTGAGATCCAGGGGACTTCGTTTTTGTATACTAACAGAAAATATGTGATAATTAATCAATGCATTTTAAGAATGCCAAAGTTAGTCCTGGAAACCATTTTATTTTCCATCTCTAGAAGTTTCTAACAGGAAAAAAAAAGTGAAGCCATCTTGAGACAAAACTTATTCTTTGTGGTAGGCAGATTTCTAAAATGACCTCCAATGAATCATTCTTTTGTATAATCTCCTTCTCTTAAGTGTGGGTACAACCTGTGACATCTCTCTAGCCCGTAGAATATGACAAAGGTGATGAGATAGTCATTCCGTGATCTCAGCTAACTGGAAGAAAGTCTTTTCTGCTGTCCTTGAAGAAGCACCTCACTATGTGTTCTTGGAACTATGCCAAGCATTTAGTAAGGGTTATAGGGGTTTGTCAAATAAAGACAGAATAAATAACTCAAACTATATTCAAGATGTCAAATTTTCTTTCTACTCTCAGTTATTTTATACTCATAAACTAGTTTCTTTAATCACAAAGGAGAATGAAATAAGGTAAAAGCATTTAGGAATTATTCCCTTCAAATTTCTAGTTTTGTATTATATTCACAGCTGCTCTGTTTCAGGCTATTTTAGGGTATAACATATGAGAGTAGATAATATACTGTGTCTTCATTTTAGTAGCTATTGAAGCTCTGAATTATTAACAATGATTAGTTGCACTACTAACATTTATCAGATGATTGACAGCTGCAATTAATTATATATAGATGAATATTTTGTAAAACCAAGAAAAAAGGATTTTCAGAATTCCCTCATGCTTTGTCACTTGAATAATTAAATATTGCATTATTTATCTGATCACGATAGTTTTAAAAATTGGCTTGAAGAATTTGTTTGGTATGTGAGGAATATGTTTGTTCAAATCCTTTGTAACCACATTTAAAGCAATGGAAAAGTATGTTCTGAAACACATCAAACATTTGACAGTAGCTGGCTGTTGTGAAGTGAGTCCAAACAAATCCATCCTGATTGTCTCGTATTCGTGTCATCTCTGCTAAGTTTTAGAAAAGTAAGCTCAGGGCTGTCTCTGGGCAAATGTCAAGTACGACACCCTCAGCTTGTCATTCAAAGCTCTGCACACTTTGTTCTTCCTATACTTCTCCAATCTCAACTCTGATTTTACTCTCATGCCACAGGTTTTTTCAGATGCTTTGCCTTTCAGGCTGTCCTCGGAAGCGTCATTCCCCTTTTTGCCTCTGGCTTTTGGTGCAAGGTGTTACTTCTGTATTTAATTTTTTTTTTTTTTTTGCCTCCATATAAGCTAACGCATATTTTCCTATGCCCATTCACATTTATGCCATACAAAATGCCTTCCTAGGTATGCTCAGGATTTTTATATGCCTCTCTTACTTCTCCAAATGCTTTTTCCCCCGCCTTTACTGTAACACGTTATGATCTTTGAATATATTTACATGTAATGGTTTATTTGATTTAATCTCCTGAAGTTCTATATCTATAGTTATTATTGTTATTATTATCTACTACAATGCCATACACAATGCTTTGGAAGGAATGCTTGCTAGTCATGTCTGTTGAATGGGACCACGTTGGCCTAAACAGGGCATCTAGATTTGGAAGCCTGGAATCATGGATTCGTTTTGTCCCTATCATGGGCAAGTTAACATCAGATTGAATTTGCTTCACATACACATAAATGCAAACAGACTGGTTTCCTTAAGGGACATAATGTTGTAAAACTAATCAGTAAAAAATAAAAAGTAATAAAGCACCAGTGACTGAGGTCTCATTTATTCTGCACTTTTGAATACTTTCTCCCTTTTCTTCTACTCTTTAGGGCAGAGTTCCACATCTAAAATTGTTTCTTACCTTTATTTACTGATAACATTTGCTTTGGTTAGCTCTTTATATGGAAATGCAACCTATACTTGGAAGTCTATGTCTACATTTCTAATTTAAATACCATATTTAACATTTATAATTCCAATGACACTTCTACACATACTTGCTCCTGTTAAACAAAAGGGTAACCACATTGTAATGACCAAAATCAAAGGGTAATATGCACTATTGGAATAGTGAAGACATGCTTAAAGGGCAAGAGAGGGCTGTGGCGAGATCTAGAGAAAAGTAAGATTTGTAAACAGACTGTGACGGTGGTGCTGTGATTTTGGAAGGACGAGAATAAAAGTCACTGAGGAAGTTCCCATCTCTTTTGTAGTGCTTATGAGATTAGGTTTTTAAGTAAACTAATAGAGTACCTGCCTTCTCCTAGAGGCCAGAACTCAAATTTCCGCCTTTTAAAAATGGTAATAATAAACTATACATACTTCATAAGCTATTTTAAAATATCAAATACAATAAATTATTTTGAGTCTTTAGCACATAGTAAGCATGCAGTAAATGGTTGATATTATAATTATTTTTTAAACATTGCATTGAACATGTTCTATCTATTTTTAGGGTTCTTTAGTTTCAAAGATTTTACAGTCAGAGAAAACTGGTTATTTAGGCAAATTATCTTTAATTAGTTGAGGAGAAAGTAAGCCATTTTATATAATGAAACAGTTTTTTTTTTAAGAGTTGTGGAGTACAAGTGGGGATTTATTATGTAAGTAAGTTGCATGTAACTTATGTAAGTAAGTTGCATGCAGGTGATGTTTGGGCTTCTAGCTGGACCTCTCTCTTCCTAAGTGTGAGCCAGGTACCCAATGTGTGGCAATGTGTTCCCTTTCCTCCTCACTCTCTCCCTCCCTGGCAGTGTCCAGCATCTGCTGATCTCACCCTTGTGCTCCTGTGACCAGGGTCCACTGATAAGTGAGAACATGCACTATTCAGTTCATTGTTTCTATGATAGTGCACCTAGTATGATGGGCTCCAGCTGCATCCATGTTTCTGAAAAGGTCACTAGTTTGTTCTTTATAACTGTATAATTGAACTTTTTTTCCTTGAATTGTAATGCATGCAACAAAAACTTTAAGGCAAAATAGTTTTTAGAGTAGGAATATAATATAAGAATATATCTACTTCATTAGACGTGAATTACTAAGACATTTAATTTGCTCTTTTTTCATATTGAATTCATTTTCTTATTTTATAAATTTTATAAGGGCTATAATATAATATAGGGAGCTAAAGAAATAGAGGGAAAATATAGAGCAATTCCTCAATTATTTATTGTACAATTTAGTTAAAAACGTTTGAGCATAGAGGAAATTATAATAAGAAAGTAAATCTTTTGGAAATTTTTTACATATATAAACTATATGTATATATTATATGTTTATATATTTCATGTATATATTATATAGTATATATGTTACATTGTAACATACTATATAATATGTTATATATGTATATATTTTATACATATTATCTGTGTTCATCAGTTCTCATGATTGTCTTGACAATATTGTATTAGATAATAAACACTACCTGCAGCACTTGTTAGCTTGGGAAGCTTTGTCTCTGTGTAATTTAGATACAGATCAATCCTGATGGCAATGTGGATAATAACTGTTCCCACTTTATATGATATTTAGGACTGTTAAACAAGATAATAATGTAAAATACTTGCATAAGCTCAGAGTAGGTGCTGCATAACCATTTCCTATAATTAATGTTATAATTATTTTATTATTATACCAAAGGTATGTACAAAGTCCCCCAGAAAATTAAAAGAAAGAAAATAATTTGTAGAAAATGTTATTATGTGAGAGGTCTAGATTTCTTAAAAAATTGAAGTTAAATGTTACGAAAGATGTTTATCTGAGAACATACATATTTCCCTTTTTGACTTTCCATTACGAAACTTCAAAATAAGAATCATATCTGCTTTGGTAAATGTATAATATCTTATGGCTAGTTTACCTGTGTTCTGATCTTTCATTACTCTATGTTGAATATTAGCTCTTAGTTTTAATCGTCCTATTCTTGAGTTCTTATATATAGTTTAATGTTTTCATTGTATGCAATTATACCACCTATCTATCTATCCATTTGTCAAATGTATCTTGAGTGCTGCTGTATAAAACATTTTGTGTTACGTGCTTGGATGTTCAATAGCAATGACAAAAGAAATACCCACTCCCCCAAAAAATAGGCAAAAACAAAATTCCTGTACTTATAGATATTATGGTCCCATCAAGGAGTTTACCATTAACAAATAATTATAGAACCAAATATAAACTTAAATAATAAGTACCACAGACAGATATGTGATGTGGTAAGAGTAGTTAATTGAGTAAACCACAGTCCACTAATTGCTGAATAGAGTGCAGGGGATCAAAAGTAATTCCCCTTGAAAAATACTAGTACTTCACTTATCTGCAGCAACCTTTCAAATTCTCAAGAGGAATTATAGAATGAGAAGAAATCTACTGAGATTCAGAAGATTGAGAATAACAATGGAGAACAAAGAGAATGCCACAGGCAACCTTAAGCTCCCCTTAAAAATCCCCTGAAAAATCAAGTTCTAAAAGCAAAGAGAGATCTGCTACAGTTTCAAAAATTGGTGACTGAAAATCAAAGCATAAAGCAGGGGAGATTTTTGAATTCTCACTAGTACTGAGAGCTCAACAAGGGCATGCAATCTTCTGAGAGAAAAGTTACACAATGTCTAAGGTTTTTTTTAATGTAATGATATATATAAATAAATAAGAAAACGTGATATAATCAACAGAAAAAAACTCCATATAATCAGACCTACAGGTGGCTCAGGTGTTAGAATTACCAGAAAAGAAGAGGTAAGAATGGCCATTATTAAAAAAATCAAAAAACAGTAGATGCTGGCATAGATATGGAGAAAAGGGAACACTTATACAATGTTGGCGGGAGTATAAATTAGTACAACCTTTATGTAAAGAAATATGGAGAGCTCTCATAAACTAAAAGTAAATCCACCATTAGATCTAGCAATCTCACTACTCTGTATCTACCCTGAGGAATAGAGGTTGTTATATAATAAAGACATCTGCACTCACATGTCCATCACAGCACAATTCACAATTGCAAAGATGTGGAATCAATCTAAATAATCATAAATTGATCAGTGGATAATAAAAATGTGATACCATGGAATAGTAGGCATCCATACAAATAATGAAATCATGTCCTTTACAGCAACAGAAAACTAAACATCACATGTTCCCACTCATATGTGGGAGCTAAATGGTCACAGAGATAAAAATAATAGTCATTGGGGACACAATAAGAGGGGCTGTGTGAATGGGGTTGGGGATCAGAAACTACCTGTGAGGCACAATGTTCACTAGCTGGGGAATGGGTCACCTGAGATCCAATCCCCACCACTACACAATAAGTTCATGTAATAAATATGTGTGTGTACCCCCGAATGTAAAATTAAAAATTAAAATAACTGTGATAGAAGCTCTGTTCACAATCCAAACTTATAAAGTTACAAAAAAATTCCTCTCTCCAAAATTCCAGAAAAATCTGGGTAATTCATAGATTTTAAAGCTTGTCAAAAAACTGAGAAAACAAAAAAACCAGAAACTGACAAGCTATACATAGAAGAGCCCAGTAGTTTCTATTTTCCATGCAGAGCAATCCAAAGAAGACCTTACCATGGGAGTTATAAGTAGAATCTAGTCAAATTTTTAGCCAATGTTTATGACAGTTCATGAGCTGGAAAAAGCTGAGAATCTTGTCATAGAGAAGTTCTAAATTACTAACCAACTCTTTTGCATGGGTCTTTATTGAGTTATTGAGAGTCAGACAACAAACAATATTACAGGATAATGTTGTAAGTTCTTTCTCAGACACTTACAATGATTTTTGTGTATTTTTGTGTATCCTAATAATAATGAGCTTGAAATTTTTAAACATTAAAACCCCAAGTACCAGAAAAAATACAATTGTAATAATCTTTCAAGGTGTCCACAACTGCCCATTAGAACATCATTTCCAACCCATATCAAATCTGAATGTTATTCTTGCTGCTGCTCTACTTAGCATAGCACCTTCAAATTCTGCTTTGGGAAAACACTGGGCATTGAGACAAGAACAAAGATCCAGAACAGAAGATATATTTCTGAGAAGATGAACATGACCTAACAAATTGCAGTTCCACATTAATGGATGCTGCTCACAAATAATTATGTCATATTGTCAGTCTTTTTTTTTTAGGCATATCGAATAAAAATAATACATAAAAGTTGAAATCATGATTCGGGCACAATTGAAATTTGAGCAAATTTTAACAAAGATGCAATTTTTTGTGTAACTGTTAGTAAACAACTTTTTATAGAGGAATATCATTTGTCATAATTAGATGAGAGCAAGAACAATAAGGACTCCAATGGATAGATAATCAGAGAGGAAAGACTCATGTCCTCAGGCATTCTACTTACCGTATTTACCACTTTCTCTGAAAGAGAAATTGCAAAGTAATATTAGACACTGTACATAGTTTTAATATATAGTTAGATTTAGGTTAACTATAGGTCAACTACCTGCATATAGTAAAGTATATATAATATATATAAATACATATATTACATACAGTATTTCTCTTATTTGAGTGTGGTCATATATAATATATAATAAAATATATAATATATATAATATGTAGGCAGCTTATATTATATTATATATTTACATACTTTATTGTATATAATTTTATATACTGATATATAATAATGCAATATGAATAATAACTCTATATAATAATATATATGAAGATACTATATAATATATATTTATATATTTTAAATACTTTATTAATTTAGCAGATACTTTATTAAAGTATATATATTACATATAAATATATAATAATACACATATATTATGTTATATTATATTACCACATTATATATGTATATAATATATACATATATTACCACATTATATATGCATATAGTACATACATATATAATATGTATTGTATATATTACCACACTCAAATAAGATAAATATTGTTATATAACGTTTTCTACATGAGTCTTGCACATTTTTCCATATTCTATAATTTTCTTTTAAGTGTTTAGTGAAATTTGTCTAGTATAGGTCTATATGAAAATATCCATCACTCTATATAAAAATATCACCTTTTGAAAGAATAAACTGGGATATAAGCTCATTACAGTAAAGCAATACTTGGCAAATGTTTTCTCTTAGAAATTTATAGTGAAGATAAAATGATTGTCTAAAGCAGCCAAGTCTGCCTTTAAAACACATACTACTCAATATTTATTATATACATAAATATATGTGCCTACAGTGAATATGCTATTTGTTTTGATGCTAATTTCTGATTCCAATTTACAGGAAAACTTTTTAAAATTTCTTAAGCAGCTTGGGTTAAGGGCAGACTTTCTAGTTTAATAAGATATAAATCTTATTCCCTTTTTGCATTTGAAATTATTATTGCCTTATACTTTTTTAAAGAATATTGTTTACTAGTGTTCCATTATTTTTGCTAATGATGGAATACTTGAGTCTTTGCTTAGCAATTCCACTCTGGGAAGAGTTTAAAAGGTAGTGGGTTTTTCCTTTTTTCCAATTAGCTATGCCATTTATCTGGCGTCTTATTGCTTACTGACACGGTTAAGTGGCTAAGATTGAGACTTTGGTCCCTTTTCTCTCATTTTGTTTCTCAGGTCAATTTGGTTTTTTTTTTTTTTTTGAGTTGGAGTCTCACTCTGTCGCCCAGACTGGAGTGCAGTGGCCAGTCCCGGCCACCGCAGCCTCGACCTGCTGGGCTCCGGCGATCCTTCCGCCTCAGCCTTCCGAGTAGCTGGAACTACAGGTGCG
>NW_007250962.1:100514-130555 GCF_000164805.1 Carlito syrichta | reverse complement strand
CCTGCCCAGGCGGGTCTCGAACCCGCGGGCTCAGGCAATCCATTCACCTCAGTCTCCCAATGGCGTGGGATTACAGGCTGAGCCACCCATTCCGGCTCTCAGGTTAATTTGAAACACAACATGTAGTGTTCACATTGCCCAGATTCCTAGTCATCCCAGGGAACTCAGCGTTGTTCTTACTACATGTATCGGTAATTAGATGTCCTTGTTACTTTTGGGGGTTTGCTCCCTTCAAGTTCTCCTAGTTTTCAATATGATGAGAAACCCCATTGTTTTCTGAAGATACTGTGTTCTTTTCATGTTCTGCTGCCCCATTTTGCTTTGGCAAAAATTCTAGAATTCTCAGGGATAACCCAAATCCCATCTTGCATAGCCTTTCTTCTTTCACAGAAGATTGTCATGGCCCTCAGATGTTGTAAGTAACCTGTTAGGATGTTGTCTACTCTGGATTCTAAGCCCCCACAATTCTTTGAGAATTTATTTTAGCCTGTCCTGCTGTCAGAGGAATTATACTGGCTAGTATTCAAGGTCCATAATATTATAATTTATACTTGCTGAATATAGGTAACTTGCACTTCCCAATTATTACCCAAATCTCAATTGTGCATAAATGACTATCCAGGGAGATGAGAGCATTCATGATGTAATGATACTTTTTTTCATCAGTTGGTTTCACACACTATGGAAACAACGCATTGCTATTTACATTTTGCATTTTTCGTGCATTTTCTCAACTATATATATTTCCCATCTTTTGACTTCTGAACAAAAACTCTATCCTCATTGCCTCAGTTCTGGTGTATATTATGAATAATCTGTGTATCACCTCAATATACAGGCTACTAACTATTAAAATGTAACAAAGAAGACTTAGGATTTATTTGCTAAGTCAATAAAATATAGCAATAAAGGAGCCCCATGGGCTTATCTTAGTGCCAACAAAATGCTGTTAAAGCACTGACATCTGGCAGTATTTATGTGTTTTTCAAAATAAACAATCACTGAACCATCTAAGAACTTACTAATTTGAAGCTCTGCAGTAAGTGTATAAAACCAATATTCCAGCCCATATATTCCCCTCAAAATATCAATGAGGAGAAGGATCAACAAATCCCATTATTCCTGTGGAGTTTGTATTTATTTATTTTTCTTTTGTAATGGCAATTCTACCTAAGTGGATTCAAGTTCTCATACAGAGGAATTACCAGGTGGTTTAGACTTAAGGGTACATGTCCTTAGAGACGAACTCAATTCAAGAGGAAAATTGAGAAATGTAAGATTTTACTAAACCTATTAGTTTCTGTATCATAGGGCAGAGCAGAGAGAACTAAAACTATTATGTAGCAGCATGCTAGTTACAGAAGTTTTATAATAAGTGAAGAAAATGAATCAAGATATAAAAGGACTCCTGCAGAATAATATGTTCTACTAAGCAACAACAACATGAAGTGTTATTCTTTGAGACAGTCAGTCAGGCAACATTAAGCTCTTCTGGTCTGTGATTCTCTAAGAGCTTTTTGTATGTGTGTGCAAATTTTATTACTTAATTATATTTATTTATTTTTACAATAAACAAGGCGCCAGCCATGGTTATTGGCTATTCCCAATAGACACATATTATTTTAGAAAGCCCTTGAGTGCTCACTGGTAATGACAAAAATAATTATTTTTGCACGTCTTAACTTATAGATTGCAAGCAATGAGAAAATATTTTAGAGATTATCCATAATTTATGCAGAGAGAAAGATCATCTTGATTTTTTAAGTAAATATGTTATGTTAGGTAGAAGAGAGATCTGGAACATATTTTTCTTATTTTCACAAATGCCACTTCTTCTAGAGTTAAAATTAATTTCTATTTTGATTCACTAATACCAAAAAATAACAGAAAAGAAAAAGTATAAAAGAAAAAATATATTTACTAAAATAAAATGCCATATTTATTTTTTTTTAATATACAAAGGTTTGCTCTCTTTGTTACAGCAAAAATTGGAATATCAGACAGGATTCTGGTAAAATATGTACTTTGAGTTACAGGATTAAAAACAAATTTTGTGTGTAAGGTTTATTCAATTGTGTAAGCAAACAACTCTTTTTCTTGTTTGCTACTGTAAAACAGTGAATCGTTTTTAAACTAAAATTTTTTATGCAAAGAAGTAAATAACTACAAACTTTAAAAAATTAAAAATTGTGTTGTGGTGTATTTGATGACAAATGAATACATCATTTTATTTTTTTTAATTTTATTATAAAGATGTGGGGTACACTTCAGGGTTAGGTATACAAATATTGATTATGCAGGTACCCTTGTTGATGAGGTATGACCTTCCCTCTCCTAGTAAATTCCCTCAACTGCCATTCCCACCCCCCTTCCCCTGACAGTTTACCACTACTACCAATTCTTTCTTATAGTATTATAGTTGTTCAAGATCCATTTTATTTTTTAAAATTATTCTGTGACATTTCACATACCAATTATTTTTAAATTTTCTATCCCAACTATCTTGGTTCAGACCTTCAACAATTTGTCTGAGCTTTTAAATTATCTACTAATGTTTGAATAAAACATGTTATAGTGATTAACGGTTTAGGACCAGAAATAAAGTTTTAACTTTGACTCGGTTATTTTACTTGCGATGTTCGTATTTTAAAGAGAGTTTTCTCACATGTATTTTGGAGGGATTTTCTTTTCACTGTTGCCTTACATTTACTTCTCTGTTCGATGGGAATTTTAAGTTTGCCTCTTGTTTTGGTGCATCACAGATTCTAGCAGTGTGTCATGTGCCAGATAATGTGCTTAACCTTTTAAAAATATATATAATTTTATTTTATTTTAGATTCAGGGGTACAAGTACATGTTTGTTACATGGACATATAGTGTAGCGGTAGGGATTGGGCTTCAGGTATTCCAGATAGTGCATATTATACCCAAGAAGTAATTTCTGAACACTAATCCCGCTCGCCACCTCTCCCCTTTTTAGTTTCTGAAGTATCCATTATGTCCATCTTTGTGGCCATTTGGCTGCCACCTATAAGAAATAGCATGCAGTGTTTGGTTTTCTGTTTCAAAGTTAGTTCACTTAGAATGATGCTCTCCAGGTCCATCTATGCTGTTGTAAAGGACATCATTTCATTTTTTTATGGCTGCATAGTATTCAACATTGATTGGGTAAAGAAAATGTACTAAGCACTTTGCATACATTTTCTATTCTAATCCTCAAAGCTCAGCCCTTTGAATTAGGTAATACCCACATATTTGAAGATATGTGGCTCAGAGTTGCTATGGTGTTCTACATCATAAAAATCTGCGTTCTAGCTTCCCTCCCACTTATCTCGCTTCCGTTCCTAGGGTATGAGATTACTTTTTATGTTCTTAGATGGTCATGAAATGTTCATGTTACAGGTGTCAGAACAAAGGAATGATACAGTTAAAGAGACAAAGGTCATTTGTTAGCTATCGTTAAAGTACGGTTTTGTCCAGAACTTAGGTATAGGACCTTACATGAATATAGATAAACTTTGTTTCTGCTTTGGTTTATTTTTTTAAAATATGGAACATTTACCATATCATACTTGAACAGGTGGAGTGCTGTCTTCTCTGTTTGATTTCAATTTTAGTATATGTGTTGCCAGAGTGAACATGCAAATATGGTTTCAGTTCTGAGCAGCTGTGTGTTCAGCTTAAGTGGCTGTTCAACAGCAGTATAGATTATGAGTGCTAGTGCTAAGAAAAAACTACCAGAGTTCAAACTCAGTCTTTCACATTTATTGTATAACATTGGGATATTAAGACACAAATCTGTTCTTGCTGCCTTTGATTTTGATAGTATGGATGTCTACAGAAGAAGCTGATATTCTTCATCATTGAGCTAAACTCACGCCTGGCCCAGGAATCTAAAAGCTGAAGGGAATCCTGTGGAAAGTAAAGTTGCTGAAGAACTTGGCTTATAAATGACAATGTGCGAACCCCAAATTGGTTGCTAATTCATTTCTATAGCCAAATTTCACACAAGAATATCCATTGTGGCCCAGTCTAACTAGAAACATCTAGGGAAGTACATTTTTTGAAATTTAGTTCACATAGTCAAGTTAGATATTACAGGCAACATTATCCATCAGGTTGAATAAATGCGGGCCATTTTGTTTATCCTTGTGCCTCAATTGTCCCATATAAAATGATGATGATAGTACACAGAAGATTGGAAATTCTCAATAAATAGCAGCTATTATCATATGGATACAGTCTTTATAATTACCAACTTCTATTTCGCCACTCCACTCACAGTAATAAATATAATATAAATTTTTATTCTGGAT
The DNA here is from genome assembly GCF_000164805.1 of Carlito syrichta. Classification (NCBI taxonomy): domain Eukaryota; kingdom Metazoa; phylum Chordata; class Mammalia; order Primates; family Tarsiidae; genus Carlito; species Carlito syrichta. The sequence continues at coordinate 126,239 of NW_007250962.1, read as the reverse complement.
TTACAATGGTGAGCACAATGAAACCTTATCATTCCTTATCTTACCTTCAAAAAATACAGCTTTGTAGAGTTGCCACTTATCTTACTGAAATAATGATGTCTGGGCATAAGGATTTTAAATATGAGATTCTATTTGTTAAAATATTCTTAAGCAAAGCATTCTATGCATTATTAATTGAGAAATTAGTGAAGTAGGACTATTTTGAGATTTTATCTTTCACCATTAAGCCAAGGTACATAACTTACCATACTAATTTTAATCTGGAGTGTCTGCATTTAATAATTTTACTTAGTTGATCATTGTTCAGGGGTTAATGTATCTGCAAATTTTCCAACTCACTAAAATTTATTTGTAACTCTTAAATCAATATTCATAGAAATTTCACAGTGGTTTGTAGAAATGTGCAGAAGCAAAAACAAACAAACAAACAAAACAAACCACAATTTACTTAACTTGTTGTATGTGTTCCCAGTTGAGGTCAAATGAGGAAATACTCTGCTGTCTTGTGTTAGCTCTTATATTATAAACAAGTATATCTTTCTGGTCTATTTAGTACAATTTATTTTTCTTATTTTTGTGCTTTTTGTTGGTAACTTTGCTGTGGATAATGTCCCCGCCAAGCCTGTAGTGTTGAAGTGTTTCTAAGTATAGGAGTCATAAGAAGGCTTTATCGGTGCTAGATAAACTCCATTTAGGTATGAATCATAGTTCCTTTGGCCATGAATTCTATATAAAGGAATCAAGAACTATAAAGAGTATCTTAAATAAATAAATAAATAAATATATAAACAGCTTATGTGTTGATGAATTGATGAAAATGTTGTGACCAGAGGCTCACGGACACCTAAACTTGTATTTTCCCAAAGAACGGTCATCCAATGTTAGCTAACTCAGTGTTTGAAGTGGCTTTATAGACCATAATTACTTTGAATGAAGATAATTGACTGCATTTAACCTTTCATGTGGTTTTATTATATAATTTGACGAGCTACATAGGGATTTTATACATATTCAAAATTTTAGTTTTTTAAGAGTTATTATGATCATAATAAATGAAATATACACTTATTAGTGTGACCTACACATATAGACATATATTTATAAGATAGTATAAATAGTTTGGTTTGAGAAATAGTGATATAGAGGGCAAATAACACAGGAGAAAGTAAAATATAGTATCATTATGGCTGGAAAAATGGAAGATGGTTGCAGTGACCTTGGAGAGCATGTAGGAAGGAAGTTGGATATTAGCAATCTTGCTTCTTCTTCACAGAAAGATGTGCTGCCCCAGCTACTGGGAATCAATTGTCAGATAACAGCCTTCAGTTCTTAATCCTTTTAGGTATTGACATTTGCCTAGTATAATATCTTTCTGGATGAAACTCATATGCAACTACTCATCTAGGTAGAAGAATCAAGGGCTGGCTATTTCAGCCAGTGCTAAACAACTCAGATGACCCATTTTAGCTTCAGAGCTCCCTGCGTAATTAGCTGCATTACAGTTTCTCTCTCTCTCTTCTTCTCTTTCTTTCTCATTCTCTTTCTGTGTTTGAATCTACTCCCTTACCTTTCCTTCTACAGTTATTGATATCAAGAACATTCCTTAATAAACATCTTTAATCTATACTTAACTGTCTCTGAGAACTTGCTTTTTGAAGATCTCAAACTGTGACAGTATTTATTCATAGATCCTCGTGTTATTGATGGTATTTGGCTCTACCATGGACATGGGACATGAGCTGTTGATTGTTTTTAAATTTATTAACTTTCATTTCACCTGTTTGCCTCTTATGAAGTAACTCCAATAAGATACTAAAACCTAAGAAACAAATGACTGAATAAACCAAAAGCTGAATAAATTATTTCTGGAAACATAAGAATTATAAGAATCATTTAAAAAATGTTGTCTTGAATGACCTGAGAAGTCTTTTTCTCAAGGCTCCTGAAATAATAAAAAACTAAATTAAAATGCTTTTCCTTTGTCCTGCCAGATGTTGCCAAGATGCTGTATAAGGAGATCATGATTCCTGTTTAGCACAAGATTGCTTGTGGGGTAGATCAATGATGATTTTCCCTCTTCTAAAGTTTTTATGAATACGTATGTTTTCAAAGACAATTAATAGCAATAATACTAATAGCGATATCTAGAGAGAGAGAGACAGGAAAGAAAGACTGAGAGAGGAAGACAGAGAAAGAGAGAGAGAAACTTTGTAGTAATTTTGACTTGTAATACTTGGGTAAGATTTTGCCTATGGGGAACTCAGACAACATTTTCTCTTTTTGTCTTAATTGTCTGTTTTAACCATTGATCCACAGGATAGTTCTAGGAACTTATGCATTCTGCAGCTCCAAAGTGGTGAAGGTGATAGTTGCTGGGCAACCTTATCCATGACTGACAGGTTCCTGGGCCTTTAACCTTGAGCACCTTGTTTAAGGAGACTAAGGGAACACCAGCATCTAAGCTTTGCGGCTTTAGGACACAGAGAAGAGATATATTGCGGATGTAACTTACAGGTGTTAAAAAAAGGGATATAAAATGCAAAAACTCTACTTTCCAAAGAGAAAAATAAATCTATGTTTTATTCGTATGCTTAGGTACCAGGTGATTTCCTAAAAAACAAGCAAGCAAAACAAATACCTGCATACTTTGAATATCAGTCAGTGTTTTATGAAAATCATTTGGGAAATAGTATTTTTTTATTCCTAGGTTATTCTGGCTGACCTTTCTGCTTTTTAAACCACAGCCTAATTATTTCATCCGTCCTATATTTAAACACAAATTGCTTATTCATTATCTGAAAGGTTTGGGACCAGAAATATTTCTAATTTTTGGAATTTTGAAACATTTTGTTATATATAATGAGGTATCTTTGGGATATACATAAGCCTAAATATAACACTTATTTCTTTTTTATATACACCTGATACACATAGCCTGAAGGTAATTTTATACAATATTTTATTTTATTTTATTTTATTTTGAGTTGGAGTCTCACTCTGTTGCCCAGACTGGAGTGCAGTGGCCGCTCTCGGTCACCGCAGCCTCGACCTGCTGGGCTCCGGCGATCCTTCCGCCTCAGCCTTCCAAGTAGCTGGAACTACAGGCGTGCACTACCATGCCCGGCTGATTTTTGATTTATTGTAGAGATGAGGTCTTTCTGCCCAGGCAGGTCTGGAACCCGCGGGCTCAGGCAATCCACTCACCTCAGCCTCCCAAAGGCGCAGGATTACAGGCTGAGCCACCGAGCCTGGCTATACAATATTTTAAATTATTTTCTGTGCAACACAACGTTTGTCTTAAGTACTTATGTGTAAAAATTTCAGATTTAGAAGAATTTTATTTTATTTTTTGAGTTGAAGTCTCACTCTGTCGCCCAAACTGAAGTGTAGTAGCCGCTTCCGGCCACTAAGCCTCGACCTGCTGGGCTCCAGTCATCCTTCCGCCTCAGCCTTCCAAGTAGCTGGAACTACAGGTGCATGCTACCACGCCCGGCTAACTTTTTTATTTTTTGTAGAGATGAGGTCTCGCCAAGTTGCCCAGGTGGGTCTCGAACCCGTGGGCTCAGGCAATCCACTCACTTCAGCCTCCCAAAGCACGGGATTACAGGCTGAGCCACCGAGCCCGGCATTAGAAGAATTTTAAATGTCAATTTTTCATATTATTGATGCTCAAATGTAATATTATAATTATAATTATTCTTGTGACAAATTATTTAAAATTATAAAGATTATATTTACTGAAATAAATTCTGTGAACTATTGCTGTCACAGTTTTGGATGAACCAATATAATGGCTTTTTTTTTTTTTAACTGGATCTAATAATGACTATAATCCAATAACAGGAAGACATAGAGACAGAAAATAATTTCGGTTACAGAGCAAGCAATGTTGGTGCCTGACTAATAGCCAAATTTTTGTTTGATGCTCTTTAAATGAAAGTATTTTCTTAGGGGCGGATGTATTAGGACACTCTATTAGTCAGTTTAGCTGCTGCAACAAAATATTACTCCATAAACATGTATAAATATTATATATCCATTAAACTAGAAAATAAAATTCTATAGACTGGGTGGCTTAAATAACAGACATTTATTTCTCAGAGCTCTGAAAGCAGAGAAGTTTAAGATCATGTTGCCAGTCTATTCAGTCCTGATAAGGGCCTTCTCTTTCTGGTTTGTAGATGGCCATCTTCTTGCTATATATCCTCACATAGCAGAGAGGGAGAGGGCTCTGGTCTCCCTCAATCTATAAGGGCCATAATTCCATTATGAGGGCTTCAGCCTTAGCACCTCGTCTGAATCTCATGACTTCCCAAAGACCCCACTCCCAAATACCATCACACAGGGAATTTGGGCTTCAACATACGAATTTTGGGGGACACAAATAATCAGCTCATAGCAGGTACCATCCTTTGCCATTGAACATTTCTTATCCTTTTAATATTATCTTAAAGCATTAGGCTCAGAAACATGAAGCAGTTTGTTAAATGTGGTTTGCACTCAAGGGCAATAAGGATGCCTTTCTGTTTATTTGCTTATGTTTTCATGGAATCGAAGAACTGATGAATATGCAGACATGAAAGTTATAGAAACAGCCAGGAACAGTTGCTGAGAATTATGCTTTCAGGGTTTTCTCCAGAGTATTTGTAGGAGTAATTATGCAAATATGACAGTCCATATTTTGCTGGGTTCTCCTTTATTTTCATCTTCAGATTAACCTACTTCTCAATCGGTTTTGTTCTTAGGTATTTAAAAGCTGTATAAAAAAGGCAGACTCTGCTTATAATGGAGTAGCTGTAGGTTGACATTAGAAGGGGAGATTGCTGGCAAAAATTAGCATAGTAATTGCGGGAAAAAAAATTAAAGTGTTTTGACAGAGAATTTCCCTGAATATATGTTTTCCATTTGGCAGAAGAGATATAAAAAGAGACTTTGTCTACAAAAAGCATTTCATAGGATTGTGGCATTGGTTATTTATGTGGCACTGATCTTTAAGTCCAACTCTTGATGAGAGGGCAAGAATGAATTCAGGGAGTGTAATTTTTACTTTGACAGGCTGCACAGTTATCTGTCCTAAAAATTCTCTGGGTAATACAAATTTCAAAGGCTACTGATATCCTTTTCAAATGCAATGTGGTATATTATACCTGACATTGCCATGAACAAGGTTCAATCTCCAAGGACGTAGCTTAGATTTGCAATGATGATAGTAAATTATTATTATTTTTAAATTTATTTGGTGAAAAGTAATTCTAGGTAATCATCAAGTATGCAATTCTCTTGGCTCAATCTATTACTCAAAAAGCATGGAAAGACAGATAAAATAAGTTCCTATGTGGTATTGTTATACATTATAGCTGCATTTAGGAAGTTACAATGCTTTTTTATAAAATATTATGAACACACACGTATGTACATATATGTGGATCACAAAGAAGCTATAAATAATATGTTATTTTAAGTGTGAGTGTGGAAATTCCTTGTGTGAAGATGTACAGCTTTGTTTTGACAGAGCATACTATACCTCAGACTTGGCGTTGCTGATGTTGACAATAGTTCCTACCAGGAAAGGAATTATCTAGAAGATTGATTTTTTTCTCATAGAAGTTGAAATGAATAATACACTCAAGGAGAAAACACAATACTACACAAAATTATACACAAGTTAATGTGTAGGACCCTTCATTTTGCAATATATATATATATATATATGGTAAGAGTTCCTAGGAAGAATTTTCAGTTTTATAAGACCTGAGCTCTCCAAGAAAATGTCAATCTTCCACAGAAATGTTTTTGATCACAGGACTCTGCCATGAAGTCATTGATGTATAGGGGTCTTATTAGTAACTAGATGACGCTCTGTCTTCAGAGTGGAGTAGCTCAAGTTTAATTTCAAATATCATGTTTAAATTTTTAGCATATGATATGCTCTTAGCCATATAATTTGAACATTTGAGAGATTTAATTGTACATTGGAAGGTTACCTCATAAATGCCTGGTGGTTACTGATAGAAGTCAGGGCTAAAAGAAGAAAGCACATAAGAGTGGGTCATTTTTCTAGAATAATCGCTACTATGACACTTATTAGAAGGAGATAAAAATGTGTCCTGCAGAGCAGTTCTTATCAGTGATCTGTGTTCAATCCCTTTCTCCATCTAGATGTTGGTATCTTGATTACAATCTCAGGAGTTTCACTTTTATTTCTTTAAGTTGTGAATTCTTGCAATTCATAGACAGAAAGAAGCAGCATAAAAATTAGTATGACTGTTATTTATATCTAGTCTTTATTCCAAAGGCCATTAAACAAATTTTTGATTCAACCTTTAGATACAGGATATCAATTCTCAAACAGAAAACATTTTTGATAGATATCTTAGAATTATAAAATTCAATTATTACATATCTTAGAGAAATTTTACAGTAATACTTAAATATTTTAATATATTAAAACAATTAAAATGCATTTATTAATTGAATTCTTTGCTTAACTTTTGGAAATTAAAAAAATTAAATATATATGATATATACACACTACAGTTAGATAGGGATACCAAATTGAAGGGTGTTGAGATGAATTGCTTAAGGCTACACAGCACATACCACGCAGCACAGCCAATTAGTGTCAAGGCAATGATGGGAATCCAGGCCTGGCTGATATCCTGCTGGTGCTTTATTAACTCTGCAAATGATTGTTAAACATATTGAATATGTAGACATACTTATTTTAAAATATATGGTCAAACTTTAATAAGCAAATCTATTTATTGCTTATTATTTATTAAGTTATTTATTATCTAGTTTGCTTTGTATGCTTCTCTTTTTTTTTTTCCAATGATGATGGTTTCCTATTTTTTTTTCACTTTCAGGTTGTGTTTTATTATTTTTTTTTAGTGCTTATTCCTGTTATATTTTTAATGCATATGCTTAATTAACTCTTTTTAAAAAGTCTAAAATTATTAATTATAAGACAAGGACACTATCACTCTTTAATCATCCATTTATTATTTAAAAAACAACTCTTAAAGTGCCTGTTGATCCCTACCTAGACTTTTTCACATGATGTAGTACTAGAAACAGAGAGATTAGTGATTAGAGATTTAGTGATTTATGTCTATATGTTTATATATGTTTATCTATCAATCCAGAGTCAGTCTGTCCATATATTTCTAAATTAGTAAAGTTCCTCATCTGAAAAATTAGATAAATGGATAGATGGTAACTTATTTTTTACTTGTTAGGTCTAAATAATATTATAAGAGCTTCAGAAGTTACCACTTTTTCCTAAAAATGATACAGATTTTTAAAACTTTTGGTATTCTTCATGTTAACATGATTTTGCATTACCCATCTGTTGTAGAGTAACCAGGAGTCATATAACAGAAAAAGACGCTAGACTCATGATAAATATTTAATACATTTACTGACTTTCTTTTTCACCTGCCAGTTTCTTCCCATTATGCACCTGCTCTTCCCTTGAGTGATTGTATATTCAGGTTTCTATTTAAATTTGGAATACTGCATATGCACATTTTAAAATTAATTTTAAAAATCATGGGTTCAGAAAAGCTGAACATACATATCACTTCACATTTGATGTAGTTGCAAAACTGGGATTGATTTAATCTCTCTTTTAAAGGAAAATTTTTCGAGGAGACTGTTTAGACAACTGGGTAGTGACTACTTGGTCAAACTATTGCTAACTGAGTGATTTTTGTCAAAAGAAGGCGTTTGAGCCTTTAAATGAATGGAAATTCACGGATCTTGAATACTAAGCAGGAGAATGTAATTCTAAGAATATGTCATTTGTTTTAAAGCTCAAAATAGAAGTGGCAGGGGTAAAGCTCTGCCTAATATAGTCTGTCACTTCAAACAATTTTTGTGTATATCCCTAATTCACTTCTGTATAATTTGTGTGCACAATTTTGACTAATACAATGAAAATAATTTTAATGGAAATTATAGAGCAGAGTGAAATATTTTTTGTACTCAAATCAACTGTATCACTTATTAACTGTGAGATTACACACAGGTTAACTCAAGCTTTTAATTTTTTTCTCACCTGTAAAATGAGTATAATAATAGTAACTACCACCAAGTATCAGTTAAATTAGTATTAGTAATAGTTACGAGGAACAAATGATTTAAACTATGCAGAGACTTTTGTAAATGCTTAGCTATATGTATGGACCAGATCAACAACTCTAGGGGACAGGATTCACATAAATTGTAATGTGATTAACGACATCTGAAATACAACATAATATGGACATACAACTGTAGGCAGTTGATGCAGTGGCTTGGGTAAACACAGTTGGTGACAGCTTATAGTTATGACTTTTATTAAAATTAAAATGAGAGAAATCACATATTGTGGTTTGTCCAGGTAAGTACTGATCATCATGTCATGATTTTTAAGAGGATCACCTTTCTTTTCTCAGAAATGTCTCAACTTGGGTATTAAATGACATATTCATTATCTTCAAAAGAACACATTCAGATTAGCCATTGGGTGAAACTTAATAGTACTTGTCTCAAACTTTAATGAAGAGAGTTTTTATTGTTAATCCAATTCTTAAAATCTGTAGAATCAAACAGTTCTTAATCCACATAGCTCTTTCACTAACACAGCTTTTCATAATCAAGAAAACATAGTTGGGTCAGGGAAAAAAGCACATTTTCTTTTTAAAATTTATTTCGTTTGCTTTATTTTCCTGATTCAGTTATATTTTAATTTTATGCAAAGCTTCTGAAGTAATATTTTTACTAGGTTTCTTAACCACCATTATTGTCTAAAGTTCAGTTATTCTTTTGAGTTTTTAGCTCCTCAGGACCTTGTCAACTATACAAACTTTAGATTTGCTTTTGTTTATTAGGCAATCCAGAAAGTGTATACCATATTTCAGCACTTATCAATGATTTCTCCTTTATTGATCATATAGAAATTTTATTTAATTTATAATTTGGATTACATTAGAAGGAATTCAGAAGTGTATATGAATTCTAGTAAATAAATTAGGACACTATTAAAAATATTACACGAGTAGAAGGAAAATAAATTTTTTTATTGTTCAAGTGAGAGATGAGTTTATATTTGTGATATTTATATAAAGATATTTATATATCTTTAAGAGCTTTATTGTTGTACAATTATTGTACAAAACACTGCACGTATCTAATGCATACAATGGAATGGGTTTGAACATATGCATACACCCATGAAACCACAACAACAATCAATGTAATACACATATACATCACCTCCAAAGTTTCCTCCTGCCCCCTCTTTGTATGTGTGTGAATATAAGAACACAATGTGAGACCTAGTCTCTTAATAAATGTTTAAGTGTGCAGTGTAGTATTGTCAATTACAGGCACTATGTTGAAGAGCAGATCTCTATAACTTATCCAGCTTTCATGGTGAAAACTTTATACTTAGATATTTTTCAAAAGAAGGCCTACAAGCCGGGCTCGGTGGCTCAGCCTGTAATCCCACGCCTTTGTGAGGCTGAGGTGAGTGGATTGCCCGAGCCCGCGGGCGGGTTCAAGACCCGCCTGGGCAACTTGGTGAGACCTCATCTCTACAATAATCAAAAATTAGCTGGGCATGGTAGCACGTGCCTGTAGTTCCGCTGCTTGGAAGGCTGAAGCAGAAGGATCGCCGGAGCCCAGCAGGTCGAGGCTGCGGTGACCGGGAGCAGCCACTGCACTCCAGTCTGGGCGACAGAGTGAGACTCCAACTCAAAAAAAAAAAAAAAGAAGGCCTACAAATGGACAACAGTTATATGAAAAAAATATCTAATCATTTATCATTAGGTAAGTGAAAATCAAAACCTCAATAAGATATCACTTCACACCTGTTTGGATGATTATTTTTAAAATAAGCAAAAGAAAAAAGATAACAAATGTTGAAGAAAATCTAGAGAAATTGGAACCCTTGCATCCAGTTGATGAGAATGTAAAATGGTGCAGCCATTATAAAAAACAGTATAGACTTTCTCCCCAAAATTACAAAGAGCCCTACTGTACAATCCTGCAATCTTACTTCTGGGTATATGGCAAAAGAATTGAAACTAGTTTGTGAAAGGCAAATTTGCACTTTGCAATTATTGTAGCATTACTTATCATAACCACAACATGGAAACAGCCTAAAAGTCCAGCAATGGATGAATGGACACAGAAAATGTGATACATACATACAATGGATGGTTATTAAGCTTTAAAAAAGCAAGAAGTCCTGCCATATGTTACAATATAAATTATCCTGGAGGACATATTATTTTTTTCATTTTACAGTTATGCACAGAAAGTCATTTTACTCTATTTTATATTAAAATAGTTACTTAAAACATTATAAATCCATGTGGTATGAAGTGTTCAGTTGGGGGAAACCAAGGATGAGAGAACTAGAAGAGGAAAGACGACACACTGAGTACTGTTATGAACTCTGAAATGTCAGGTGTGAGATATTTTTATTTAATTACCACAATGATACTGTTAGGTTAAAAGGAATTATCTCAAATTTAAATATTGGTCGATTAATAATCTGAGAGATTAACCAAGGCTTCACACAGAATCATAATTCCAAACTAGGTCTCTCTAAAATCAGAAGTTGTTCTGCATTCATTAATACCCAGTGATTAATACCATCATTTCAGGGGGTTTTAATGCTATAGCAGCACATTACCTGCCAGTTGAATTAAAATCTCTTTTCTAGTAAAGAAAGAATATGTGTACTGTCTTTCTTTAAGTATAATACTGCTCCATAAAACTTCTCATCAATTTATTGATAAATAATCTGAATTTATTTTCCTTTCCCAAAATATAGGTCTCTATTGTGATCTAAACAGCCTTACCACACTGTGAGTGACATTATTTAAAGAACCTACTTGAATATGTATGGGTTTCAGTTTCCTGAAAATCCCCTCACATTTTTCAAGGACCCCACAGTGTGTCACTCATATTCCAGTCTGATTTCTTTACTGGATGGTATTAATTTCTTCTACTGTCCAACCAAGACTCTGCTGGGTTGTCATCGTGTTTGCTGAGCCTCTGTTGCATGCCGGGTATGCTCTTAACTGATATTATTCTTCTGTCCTTTATTCTCAAATATGTTCATCCTACAAGTCCTAAAAAGAAATGAAGTGTGTGTGTGTGTGTGTGTGTGTGTGTGTGTGTGTGCACGCGCGTGTATGTGTGTATGCAATTTCTGTGTTTGCTGCACATATGAGGGGAAACCAAACAACCAAAAAAATCTATTGCTTCAAAGGTTTCAGATCTTATCCCTGGGACACGACAACAACCAAACGGAAAATTACACTGAAAGAAATTTATTATCCCCATGTTAATTTCTCTCTCACATTAAAACCTACTGGTTATGGTCTCATTTATTTCCTATGTAACTCTAAGCACTGGTTTAGTTCAAGTTGCATGCCGTGTTAAATTGCTTCTAGTACATTTTGAAATAGGTAACTACATTCAGTTCGATTCCATATTTGTGGAGCATATACTCTGTGCCAGGAAAATTGCTGTATGCTATGGAGAGAAAACAAGATGAACATGGTGAAAGGTCATGAAGTCACAGAGGCCGGGCTCAGTGGCTCAGCCTGTAATCCCAGAACTTTGGGAGGTTGAGGCGAGTGTATTGCCTAAGCCTGTGGGTTCGAGACCAACCTAGGCAACTTGGCCAGACATCGGCTCTACAATAAATAAAAAAAAATTAGCCGGGCGTGGTTGTGCCCACCTGTAGTTCTGGCTACTTGGAAGGCTGAGGTGAAAGAATTGCTGGAGCCCAGCGAGTCGACACTGGGGTGGCGGTGAGCGTACTACTGCACCCTAGCCTGGGTAATGGAGTGAGATGCCAACTCAAAAAAAAAAAAAAAAGGTATAGAGCTTACAGTAAGGTACAGTAAGGAAAGAGACATTAAGTGAATGTATTTACACATAAGTGTAAAATTACAGGAGTGATAATTGTTTAACTAGAAAGATTGAAGGTACACTAACAAAGTATTTAGGCAAAATGCATCTCCTCTTCACTCAGGAGACATTTATGGGAAGAGAAGATGAGATACCTTGAAGAGAAGAGAAATGGGTTGAATGAAGAGTTTTGGAGGGTGAGGGAAGTGTTCCCCCATGGAGGCATAAGAAAGACCTTATGGCACCAAGGCAAAGTGTGAGAACGTTCTAGAAGCAACAAAACAAGTTTGGTTTTATAAATTTAAGATTGTAAACTTCATGCAAACCAGAATTTTAAAACATATTTCTTTTAAAATGTAACCATAAGTGTGATATAGTTGAAGAAATATTACACTATATTCCAGAAAACCTACATCTTTATTGTTGTTCTGATTTTCTGAAACATTGTAACCTCCAAGGTTAAATGATGATTGTAACCACAACCTTGTCTATGTCTCAAGGTTGTTCTCTGACTCCAGCAAAACAATTGGTATGTTTTATAAATTCTATATGGTGATAGATCGAAGAACAATGACTAAATGCTTTGATAACGCATCTGAATTTGTTCAGGTCATTGATAGTTAATGATTTGAATTCAGTAACTGATCAAAATTAATCCCAGCTCTAATGCTATATGTACATATTTATTTCATTTTGCTAATCAATTAGAAAAGGTTGGGTGGCACTCCCTTCGGTGCAGCCTTCACTGTTTAAGACTGAAGAAAATCATAATTTTCAGCTAATGGAAATAATAATGAGTGTGAATTCACACAGATATGTGTGTAAAGTGCAGATCTAGCACTCTGGTTTTGGGCGAAAATTTTTAAGTAATGTTTTAACCATGCTAGTCCTCTGTTTTTTGTCTATAGATGAGAATAATGAAAAATTTGTTCTGAGTATAAAGTATTGTGTATAAAAATTTCTTATGAGGGTATACAGCTAGCAATATGTGCTAAGTAAATTTTAGCTATATGTTTTTTCTTGTGTCATTTTTTAAATTTTTTATTTGCAAGTAAACAATCCCATCTCTATAGCAATTCAGTAAGCATTTGGCATATGTCATATTGAATCAGACTGATTTTTTGATTCCTGAGACTATAAAGATTATATCAACTGGAAATATTTATATTTAATTGTAAAAAACTTCAAAAATAATTTCGGTGTTTTTCAGTCATCAACTCAGATTCTATTATTTTCCCATTTAACATTTAAGAGTGACTGAGTTAAGAAAAAATAAACACATGATGAAGACTCTAGTAAAATCCGTGTTAAATTCAGTACGTTAGCATAGAGAACATTTATGCTACGTTAAGATAAACTACAAATAGTCTAACCCCATGTGTATTGATTCCCTATAGATCGATTATTTTTACATATGAAAAACACTTAAGTCTTATACTGCCAAATGAAAGACCAAATAAAATTCTGGGTGACTTAGGAATTGTTTCAATCCATACATTCCTCTAGGTTACATTGTTTGAGTCATGTGAAGTATTAGCACCTAGAATGTTAGAGTGAAAATGAATTTTAGTATTATTTCTCATATGAAAACTTCTTTAAGATATAGCAATTGAGATTCAGATTGTCTTATTTGGAAGAAGGGAGTAGAAGAAAATCTGCCAAGTAAAATGATCATACAACATTTAACTTATATTGCTGTATTATTTTATTTCTTAAAATTATTTCTACCCATTATCAGATTCAAAATATTTTTAATTTAAGTTTTCAAAGTCATTTCCCCTGCAGTTTTGAGCTGCATTTCCTCCCAATGGCACTAAGCTTATGAAGGAATAAAATATCCATATGTACATTTTGCCATAGCCTCCATTTCAAGGTAGCAATTATGCACTACCAAAGATCCAGCATTTTGCATTGTGTATTTTTCAACTTTCAGTTCCACAGCCATTTCAATGTGCTTGTGTTTAAATTTATTGTTTCTATAAATTTCCAAGGCTCAGCTTGTAGTTGGATATTATGCACATAATAGACATTCAGACAAGTTTTTTTTAAAAATGTAATCAATGCTGAATATAAAATTTAAACCAACTTCTTTTTTTAGTTATGCAAAATTGCAGAGCATACCAATAAAGGCAAAAAGGCAACAAAGAAATAAGGAAATTTATTTGTTAAGGAGGTGGAATTCATTCTGAGTTTTTTCCTTTGAGTTTTCTTAGTACAATGTTGCCCTCATAATATGTATTTTTAATAAAATGCCATCAAAATGAACTCACTTACTATACTACTCTGTTGTTCTACTCTCTGGAGCTTATCTAATATGAGCCTGCAGGGGCTCTGGAGAGACAGAATCAAATGGGATGATCAGTGGGGGACATAGAAGCAATCAGGAAAACATTTTTGAGGAGTGGCTCACTGGGCTAGGCACAGTGGGAAACACATACTGGGAATGAAATTATTTCCTTCCTTTAAGAATGCTAGCTACACAAAACAATAACAATTTTGATTACTTTAAAGTCATTATGTTAGTCTTATGCAAATACTTATGACCAATGGATTGATTCTATAGCATTTGATTTCCCCTGAAAGCTTAATTAGTAATAATCACGTAGAGATCACGTAACAGAAAAAGAATATAATAAAAACTAACATTTTCCCACACTTTCTATACAAATTATTTTAAAAAGGATTTTTTATCCTTGATTAATTATCAAGTTAATATCTGACATTAATCAAATATATGAGTATTTGATGTGGGAGTCCCAGGAGAAGAGAAAATAGAACAGGGCTGGAAAATGGCTTGCTATCAGATCAAACCCTACAAGAAATGCCAAAGGAAATTATTTAGTCTGAAGAGATATGTCAATAATAGAAACTCAAATTTATAGCATAAAGAACACCAGTAGGGCTTGTACAAGTGAGAAATTACATTGGAGATAATGGGAGACAGCCTTCTCATTGTTGTAGAAGATAATTACAAATGTCAGAAGGAAAAAAGAATAGAATGCACTCTGTAGTGTTGGTTAATAATTAAAATATCAATGGAAACTCAGACTATTTCATATCGAGATATGTAATTTTAGGTATGAAATATATATATTATGTATGTATGCATATGAATAAATGTATGTACATAGATTTGCATATGTATATGGATTGTGTGTGTGTGTGTGTGTGTGTGTGTGTGTGTGTGTGTGTATTTCTTTCTCAACCCTGTCCACTGAAAAAGCCCAGAAAAAATAACATGCCAATAACAATGAACATGCCTATTGCTCATATCTCTATTTCTAACTCCCACTACTTACTAAAAAGTACTCTGACCCTGACATCTCCTATTACAGGCAAACTTATCCCTAAACCAGGTGAAGTGAGGATAAATGGGAGATCCAAACTTCACCTGTGTGATGACCTCTTATGTACCTAATCCTGATTTGTACCGAGAATCTTTAAATAAATAAAAAAAATCTCCTAAAAAAAGGCATATTTCAATATTCAGGTAAAAAAAAATTGTATAAGATAAGCCTGAAACATCTTTTTGTGAAATACAGTAAGGAAGCACTCGACTAATTATGAAGATATATCAAACTAACAAAATAAACTTCAAATGGTCCATGATAGCCAAATATAAGGTAATTTAAGTATCAAAAATAATTATAAAAGTATTGAGAAACATTTGTGGTCTCCACAATTTTTCTCAAAAGTCACTTTTCAATAAAAAGGGAAAAATAGTAATTTACCGTCAAAAATCCTGTCAAATATCACTTTTACTAAGCACTCAAATATCATCAATATTGTAATAAATATATTCCTGTGATATTTCTCCCAAAATGCGTAACTTGAATCTAAGCAGAAAAATGAGACAAACCCAAATGGAAGGGTATTCTTCAAGATAAATGACTTGGACTTTTCAAATATATCAATACAAAAAAAGTAGAAGTTTTTTTCAGGTCCAAGTAAATTAAAGGTACATGACTACTAAATATAATGTATGATTCTGGATCAAATTTTGACTTGGGGATCAAAAAAGTTGTAAGGGCCATTACTGGTATTAGTGAGAAAATTTGAATATAGATTGCTGATTAGACACGCAGATAATAGTATTATATCAATGCTAAATTTCCTAATGTTAAGTGTTTCTCTGTAGAAATAAGACAATATCCATGTTAATAGGAAATATACACTTAAGGAACCATACACATCAAAACTACTTTCAAATGGAAGAGAGAAAAAGGAAAATATATTTTACAATAAATAGGGCAGATGTAAACAACTGTGTGAATTTGATAAAGTGTATATTAGAGTTTCTATTGTTATTCAAGAATTTGAGTACATTCGGAAAATACAAGAAAGAAAATGATAAAGAGAAATATTAAATTTATTAAATACAAATGCAAAAAGTGTTTCTATGTATAAATAAAAACCTACTTTGTGAAAATATAATAAAAGAAATCTGTACTCACTATCTTAATCAAGAAAAAGGGAAAATATAATAAAAAAGAAATTATAACAGTAAATGACTATGGAAACAAGCTTTTAAAATTCATGAGTTTATTTTACATAAAAACCTACATGAAATGAAATGTTCTAGCTAAATATTGTTTTTAAATTCAATATAAAATTTAAATGATAGAAACTTTAAGCAAACTGATATCTAGACAAGAAATAGATAAAAGTCTCCACAAATCTTCATGCTCAGATGATATAAAAGCAAATTTTACTGAATATTTAAAAACCAAATTCCTAGAGTTATGAGAAGTATCCCAGGACATAGAAAATGAATAAAAACACTCATTTGGGGAAGCAAGCTTAATATTGATACGTATACCTGATAAAAAGTACTATAAAAAATTACAGATGACATCACTCATATGTATCAATGCACAAAAGTTAAATAAAATAATAGCAATCAATCAGAAATCACTAGGCTTTTAGCTTCCTCATCTATAAAATGGTAAAAAACAGTGCTTATCCTATTCAACCCAGATTATTGTAAGAATCAAACGGTATAATTCAGAGCGAAGTAAACTATAATTAATAAATTGTCATAATTACTATGAATTAAACAGCCTTATCAGAAAAAATCAGCTTGCCTTTTCTACCGTTCACAAATTCATTGGACACCACAAGAAAATTAACTGTTTCATAGTCTACCAGCTTGTGTTATGACTTTCCGTAGGCAGGCCAGAGTAGCTAAGAAATTAGTACAATACATCATTGCTGATTATCTTGGGAGAATCTGTTACTGTAATTCCTTCTAGATTATTGGAAGTATTCCTTCTATTTAGTCAGAGAAATCATTCAGTGAACAGTGTTTTTCTTTTCCACAAAACTAAATGAGATACATATTTTAGCCATATTTTAGTGACATCCTATTACCCATTTTGAATTAATCTTGGCCCCTCAAGGACCATTGCTATTTGCACTTTCTCACTGAAAATTTCCCTGCTATACAACTTTAGTCATTAATTATATTATGAATATGTCTCAAAATATCTATGATTCAACAATATCCCTTGATGTTGACTAGTTAGGTCTTTATGCAGTTCGTAGAATGTTTTCTCCCAGAATGATTCTATTTCAGTGTTTAGTCAACTTCAAAGGTCAATTATTTCAACTATCAATAGAATGTCTGCTTTTAACCAGTAACTTTTCTCCAAGTGGCTGCCCAACTTGTAAAATAAGATTCTAATTCTGTTAACAGGTACCACATTAACTTTCTTGATATCATAATTATTGAAAGTTATTTTATGTTGTGTGTGAAGGAAATTTTACTTCCGTACTGAGAAAATATTCTTTTAAAAGTTTTTCTTCTTTCAAATAAAAATGTTCCCAACATATAAAAGTGATAGTCCCAGCTACCATCATTTTTCATTTGGAATAATGCTGCAGAATTTTGTCTGTTTTCATTATTTTCTGGACATATTGCAATAATTGATTCATGTCAAACAACACAGAATTATTTTAAAGAATGAATCAGATAAGCCATATTTTATTCAAAACCTTCTATAGACTCTTAACATTTTAGATTCTCAACAAGACATATTATTAGTTGATATAAATTTTCCCCTGGCTTATCACTCCAACGTTGTTTTTCAGAGTTTTTAACTTCAGTTAATTTTTGGTAGATACACAAACACTTTTTTCATATATTATGTGCAGTTCATTATCAGTCTCAGGAAATTTGCAAGAATGGTTCTCGGTGTGTTAAGTATTCTTTAGCTCCGTCTTCATATGCTTGTTTTGTATTGTAACTGTTGTTTCAGTTTCCATCCCTGAATTATTCCTTGATGCTTGATAGGGTTCCTTACTTAGGTTGCTCCTGACAACTCTATCTAAAGTAGCCCCCACACACTCTTTATTCATCTCTGTTTTGTTTCCCATTGCCTAGGGTCTTCGTGACTTTACTGTTTTGTTTTTGTTTTTGTTTTTTTCCCTGTAATCTCAGAGCCTAAAAACTTCTCATGGCTAAGGATCTTCATTTGTAAAAAATGAATGATGCTCATCTCATTGAGATATTGGATGGATTAAATACTCAAATTAAGGTAATTCTGATAAAGTGTCTGATATAGTAATTGAAGACTAGGAAGTATCCAATGGATGTTAGGGTTTATTATTTGCTCTAGGGTTGCTTACTTTGTATTGTGTTGTATGAACTCAACTTTGCCTTATTAAAATTATTCTCAACAGTAGCTCAATATTTTCTATGATCATTATTTGTATATATTTGTAGACATAACTGAAATATTATCAAAAACGATCATCTTGTATCTGATCTCAGTTGTTTCTTTATAGGTCTCATCTGCATTCAGATTTACGTGTTGCGGATCATGTAAAATATCTTAGAAAATTTAAATCTTTCACATTTATATCATCTAAAGATTCATCACATTTTTGCATGTTTATAAAGCCAGATATTTGTATTGATATTACATTCATCTAATATATTTTAACAAGTTTTCTGAGAGATAGTTCCTCTGAGAGAGAGCCAAGCTCCCAATTTTATATTTTACCCTTAAACCTACAATAGGACAGATTTGTTAAACTTCATCCCTGAATTATTCCTTGATGCTTGATAGGGTTGCTACAATATCAAACTCAGACTTAGCCACTGTTATCTTCCTTCTCCCTTGGAGTCACTAGTCAGTAGATAGGTATCTCTAATAATCCTCAGGAAGTCCCTATGTTCCAGCCCAACACTGTCACACTTATACCTTAATTGAGAAATACTCCTCCCTTTACGGGCATGCCTTATCCAGTAATTCAACAGAGAGGGATTTTAAGTGAGGATGAAGTTACTAGATTAAACATGCACTCTCCTCTTCCTTCATATCCCTGAGAATTCTCTTATTCATGAGAATACTAGATAATTTGGAAATTGACTTACTAGCATTTTTTTAAAAAATCGAGCTAAAATTTAAAATTCCAGTGATCAGAAGGGCCAAAGTATTACAGTACTATTGGACAATTCATAGAGGTATTTTGATTGAGAAAAGATAATTGAGTAACACCCAATGACAAATAAGGGACTTGCAGCTCAAAAGTCAACTGACTACCACCTGGAAATTATACAGTAATTTGTTACCTTGACAGATTGATACCTGCATTCATAATTGTCCCTGATATCACCCAGGGTCCATTTTGGCATATCAGTTTTCCCTCTGGTATGAAAACTGTCAGATAAATTCATTCAAAGAAAAGAAAAACTAATCCTCAGCTAAGAACCACTGTTCTCAACTATTCAAGGTAAAAGCTGAACTACGGTCTTCTCTCCTCAACTCTCTTCAATTTCATGTGCTACAATGTGCCCCCCAAATAAAGAGACTCTACTACCCTGTGTCTTAGAGAATAACATTAGTGTTAGAAAACACTCCCAGTGCCATGGCTACTATTGCCCAAAAGAATTATGAACTGGACATGTTCAGAATAGAGACATTATAGATATTAGATTTTGTGGAAAATCTGCTAGTTTAGGGAGAGAAGGATGTGGCTATATCCATGTACACCCTTCTGGATTCTTACATACTACCACAAAATTTCTGGGGAGCCAAACAAATTTAGCAAATTGAGCTAATCACTCATATCTGGTTCTTCAGACTTATTAGGTAAGTGATGAGACCTGTTTATTTAGATTAATTTAGGTACTCTTGACTCTTTGTTAAGGAATATCCTAAAAACCATGAAAATCTTTTTTTTTCCCTATTAATTGCCTTTGTTGCAGTATTTAGATATGTTATATCTGGGGTCTTAAATTCTGTTGTGGAATTGTTACCTCATCAAATTATCCAACAAATGATCTTCAAACAAATACAACAGGAAAATCTAGGCCTTATTGAATGGAAACAATCACCCCTAGAAAATGAATATACAACAACATTAGGTATTATGTTGATATCATACATCAAATATCTGAAGACCCCGACTGATCATGTTCCCAGCTGTTAATGGTCTATTCTTTAGAGCAAGAGGTAAAATGATCAGAACTTATAGGTGGTAGGGGGCGATTGAAGGGAGGGGGAGTTGATAGTAGAGAAAGACACTGAGAACCTAAAGTATCTACCATATATTCTTGTACTGGATACATTAACACAACTTTTTTCTCCTAAGAAACTCTTGTTCCTTTCCTAGTAAGAACAACAGCAGAAATAATATTACTGTTATTTTAGGAGCTTTCTGAAAGCCTATTCAAATGAACATATTTTAGAAAACTTTAACCAGCCTTTTAAAACACGTTTCAGACTGCATCTTTTTAATAGATAGCATCAAATGACAGCTACTCTCCCAGATTTGCTTAAAAGAAAAATCTTACTTTGTAAGCCTTACCACACTGAGTTCACCAATCCCCATATCATGATCCTTACCAAGTCTATTCAAATCCAACATGAAAGAGTTGCCTTAAAATGATGCCTGACAAAGGCCTCATAAATATCCCAACTTTGCTTTGCCATTCTGAGATACGACTAAGGCTCTGTCAAAGAGGTGATCCCTTTTACTGCTCTAAGTGATGTATTCAGCTTTATTTACCAACAAATTATTTTGGTGATATTTTGGGGAGCTAGTATTTGACATATTCCAAAAGAGATAACTTGAAAGAATCCAAAGAAGGGTAAATAAAACATATGCAGTTTAAAGATGTTCTTTAATAAAAGACTCATGTAGTTTCATGAATATATAGCAAGAAAAAGTTAATAATTTAAAAGTTAATTGAAATATTCCAAAATGTTTTATTTGGTAAAACACATAGCTAACATTTTGAATAAAACTTACTGAGGCTTAAGGGAATATTGTCAATGTTAGTTTCTTGTTACTTAACATTTAAGTCTATTGATAATTTTTCAAGACCAACTTATTCTTACATATCTGGATTCTACAAAGACAAGAAAATTTCTTTGTTACATGACAATGAAAATTAGCTCATTTCAATGATAATAAAATGGAAAGTCTATAAAACATAAGACATAAAAATAAAAGCAGAAAAGGAATTTTTGTGCATATTTAAATGTTTAACTTAATTGAGTTAAAGACATTAAAATGTAAATGAAAGGCTTTTGTAAACACAAAATATAAAAAAATAAGCTACAAAGATGTGTGATAACTATGGTTATGTCTCAGATTACTTTACAAATTTCTGTTTTCAGCATCGTATCATTTCCTGCAACTACAGCAGTACATAGTAGTGTTAGAGGAAAGGAGGAGGAATCTGTGGCAAAAAAAAATTGCCTTTTGTATAACAATAACGGTACATCAGACTTAAAGGAATCTGTTCTGAGCCCAGAAATTGTGATGCTTGTCATTTTAGAATCAAGAACAGTAAAAAAATTGAGGACATAGAGATGCTACAGTGACCACATTAACTGCAGGTATTTACAAAAGTGTGTATTATCATACTGGGCCATAGGCTTTACTACAGGTTTCAAGTCACTGTAGGAAAATGATTCCAAAAGGTTTGATTTTTCTCCATATATTTGGTTCAGAGCCCCTTTATATGAATTTTCATGTGGCTATACTTTAGAAATCCTTTATTTTAAATAGCAAAATGTAAAATGAAAACTTGACTAAATAAGATTCATAAATATTTTGTATGTACGAGTATTCCAAGATATGAAATCCTTGATTTTGCAAAGGGATGAGGCTGTTTTTTGTCATTAAAATAATTAAGCCATTGTTTTCATTTCATGAGAATTCAATGAGTTCCTGGTAAAGGAGAGTTTTATCTCTTGTAAACAGGTGATTCAACTTATTCATTTAACACAATGAATGGCATTAAATTTCAGAATGTTGGTGGGTTTTATTGAATGACAATAATTATATAGTACAAATTGTCCAACTTATGGACTAAAATTGTCCCCTAGATTTGCTGATCAAGTTTAATTCTCACAAGGGAAATATCAGCACCCACGAACATTTTGTATAGATTCTATTAAAATTTACTTTTGCTACTTAATCAAAGAAAAGCTGAACTAAATAGATATACATAATTTGATATTATATTGCCTCGGCTTCTCCTGAGGACACTCAAGTAAGTATCTTTAGATCACTAATTGCAGTCATTAGAATTCTGTTTTAAAATGAACCAATACTCACTAAAAGCTCAGATGTGGCAGATGTAAGAGATGAGTGAACTGAACAATATTTAACTAGGCCAACAGACTTCAGTGATTATTTACTGGTACATTGTTATACTAACAATGAGTAGAAGATTCATCATGCAAATAAGTTCCAGTATAATGAAACCACATCTGTAGCTGATGATTTGATATCCTGCCATTTTGAAACCTTTTGCTCTAATTTAAAGTTGTTTCAGTGAGCATAAATTTAATGGAAGGAAAAATTGACATCACACATATGATCCTCCTCACCAGACCATTGAAACTGTACACATGAGGATTACAAATAATTTGATCTTAAATATGCAGAATGGCAAATGATGTAGCCAAATTGCACTTTTTAAAAGAAATGGCCAAAACTAGTAAAATTGACAATGTGGAAACACTACCTAGTGCCCTATGCTTGAGATTATATAACAGGCTTTTAGAGAAGGAAATGATTTTCAAATCATCTAACTAACCCATTCATTTTCTTTTACAGATGTTATTTCTGATGCTCACAGAATGACACCTTCATAGACATCAGAAAATTAATAGTACACTTGGGTCTGATCTTAGCCCTTTGAGGCCCTTTCTAGGTAACTTTTCATGAGGTCATATAACCTCACATTTGGAGAAAGATTTATTAGGTCATAGAATATTATCAATATATTTATTTTTCAGTTAAATGCCATGGTACATAGTGTTTGCCTTTCTTGCATTTGGTTCTCATTAAAAGAAAAGCAATTAATCATTTTATTCTAATAAAGGTCAATGTCATAAAATTTCATCATCCCATTTGGTTGCTAAAATTTTGAAATATCCATGAAAGTTGCATAATTAAGATTAACCTTAATAGTCTGAAAAAAATTTGAAGAAAAAATTAAACTTATTTTAGTGATTACCAAATATATACAATATTGACAATGTAAGATAAATGGTGAGTATGATAAGTACAAAAGTATTAAATGATGGTAAAGCTATGTTACTTATCTGGGCCATTATATTTAAAAATCATTAAATTGGACTAAATTTATTCTAGTAATTCCTTTATATGTCAATCAACTCTGATTTTATTCCCCAAACTTAAAAACTCATTGAGAACAGCGGTAGCTTTAGATGCCAGGTTTGCTGACTTTAACTGTCATAAGTATATGAAATACAGGTATATTGCTACTCTGGTGGTTTATTTTCATTTTCTTGTAATTTGAAGAAAAGAGAGGCAAAAAATGAAATGAAAGTAGATTTAGTTTGCTGTTAAATTGGATTATCAAGAAATAACCATCTATTCAGTTTATAGTACAAGCAACAAAAAACTTCAAATCCACACATATCTCTAGATTTAACTTTTCTAATAAAAAAGAAATCAAATTCTTTTAGAAAACTGATGATAGCACAATTATAATCCTTTTAAAATTCTTCTATCATGAACATATTTACAGAAAGGAAAGTTTACTTTGTAAAATACAAGTTGTATTCATGTGTATGTTACTTCAAAAACTCATAAATTTAAAGCAAAACTTTTTGCTAAAGAGTCACATTGTTCTTGTGTTTTATCCTCTGCTGAGTACACAGAAAACTAAATGATTATCTGTAATAAAGTAGGAATCTCAGGGTCAAAGAAAGAACCAATTTGCTCACTGGATGACATACTTCAGATGTAGTAGGATTATTTAAAATTTCTGACTACTATTGGGCATTTATATATGAGTTGTGCTATATGAATCTTTAATATTATTTATAATAATAAAATACTTGATAACACGATAGAATAGCAAATAATAAATTAATGTCATTTTAAGTTGTAATTCAATCTATTAAAATATTTGGTTATCAATGTTAGTACTATCATAGGTTTTGTCAAAATCATCCAAATTAATATGAGCATTTAGTTCAACTTTAATAACAATTACATTATGGGTTAAACTAAGATTATCACAAAATTTATGTATTGGAAATGGAATAATTTCTTGATTCTTCCAATAAAAATGTTTCTTGTCCATATTCAAAATGTTGTCATGGATTGAAGAATAAATCAAATATTTAGTCTCAGTTAAATCTATATTTCAAGCCTCACGTGGGTAAACTTTTTTTTTCCACTATAAGTTTGTACTATTACAGATTATGGGTATGACATCTTCAAATACTTCTCCTACCACCACAATCTTAACCAAGTTTCATAGGTTCTTAATTCTGCCAAATGGTACTGTTGGGTATATCTGATTTTTGTTTATGTATGGCGTTTTGGAAGTTACAGAGCACCAATGAAAACTATACTCTCCATTTATATATTACTGCGCACCAGAGGGACAATTAATTTCTCATAAATTCATTCCTGGGTTTCTACTAATGAGATCTAAGGCTATTGTCCTTTACTCTCCTTACTACTCCCTTCCTCAGCTTGAGAAGCATATTTAACTGTTTACTTGGGGTGAGTTTCCGATCTTTGTTCTTTAGCATGCTATCTCTTTAGTTTGTTTTATCCTTTTATTTAAATGTGTTCTGCCTCTTCAGTCTACTTGGTACTCTACCTTTTCTTCTTAAAATAGCATCCCTTCCAAACAAATCCATATAGGTCTGTATATTTCTTCCTCAGCATGGCTGTCTCTGTTAGAGGGACTTACATCTTCTTCCATGACTCCATCTATGTACCACTTTTGCCCAAGCTAATTTTAGTGGGTTTTGCTCAATGTTGATTTATTTGCCAAACATTTCATTGCTTTTGAGTGTTTATTTGTGAGTATATTTTGGATTTCAAAATGGTGAGTTTTCTGGGATAGTGACATATGTGTTGTCACTGACCCATGTATTTTTGTTTGACTATACCAAAGACATTCCCCAAAGCACTCTGCAAACATTGAGGCTATAAGTGGCAGGTAAGTGAGCCTACAAAATTGCTTATAAATTGTCATTGGTGTCAGATTTTCAAGTACAATATTTTTTTGCCATACTTATTGCTCTCAATTCATATGAAAAAAAAAGTATTGTCTATAGATGTTAGGTCACCTAATGCTATCATATTTGGGGCACACAGGAGATATTTATATGCATCACACAGGGACACTCTCAATATCTTATCACCTAGGTTAATGATTACATAGTGAATTTTGACTCTGTTTTTGAGCAAAGTCATTTGAATACATATGGGTGTCCACAGTCTCTACATGCTACCATCCAAAAGTGATCTTTTGAAGTAGAAATAACCTATAAGATGAAGACCAAAAGACACAGCTTT